>NW_006399926.1:1571325-1605538 GCF_000299155.1 Elephantulus edwardii
AAAAAATAAAATAAAACTTAAAATGATAAAGAAAAAATCAGAGCAAAAAAAAAAAAAAGAACTAGTGTCTATTTTCTTTTATTGCTGTAGAGTATGCACCAAGAGTATGGCCTGAATAAACATGTGTTGAAATAAAAGGAAATAGAAGGGAAGTATCTTAAAACTGAAGGAAATGAATTCCCAAACTGAAGGGGCCCTTAGAATTCCAGAAAGAAAAAAAAAGAACATCTCACCAAAGCACACTATCACAGACTTTCATAAAGTAGGGAATGGGAAGGCACCAGCAGATTCCAGTGAGTCAAAGAGGTTTCCTTAAAGAATGAGCAATCAGAAAACCTTAGGACTGCTCAATCGCAGAACTGGAAGCGACAAGACAATAGAGAAAGGAGACATTATTTTGAGCCTAGAATTCCATATATCTAGCTAACTATCCGGGAGCTCTGGTGGCACAATCTGTAAAGGGTTGTGCTATTAACACAAAGGCCCTCTCTCTCTCTGGAAATTAGAATCCACCAGTGGCTCCTCAGTGAAAGATGGGCAATTCCTTCTTATGGAATTTACAGCCTCAGAAACGCAGTGGAGGGCCTGCTATGAATTTGTTCTGACTTAACAGCAATGGGGTGGGAGAAGGAGGATGAGCTAAACTACCAGTTAAATGAAAGCAGAATAAAGACATTTTCAGATATTCAAGGTTCTAAAAAATTTTATCTTCCATGTAAATTTCCCCTGTCCCTTTCTAGACATCTATGGAAGATATTCATTCTATGCATATGCATACACACACACACACACACACACTTTAAAAAAAAAAAAAAAAGAAGCCATATGGGAAAAAAACCATAAGCTTCATCACCAGGAGAGAGGCAAAGTGGGGAATCCCCAATATGACAAGATGGGAGATTCCAGGACTGTAACACTGCCTTGGAGAGGCTCTTGCCTAGACTGAAGGCTATCTAGGAAAATTAACTTGTTAGGCCACCTCGTGAGGCTGTCTTCAGAGGGTAATCAGATAACTGAGAAAGGGTAGGAGGTTGAATAGGATCCCTGGTGGTACAGGGGTTAAAATACTTGGTGGCTAACCCAGAGGTCTGAACCCCCAGGTACTCTGCAAGAGAAATATGTGACAGTGTACTTCTGTAAAAGATTTCAGCCTTAGAAACCCTATGAGGCAGTCTGTAATAGAGACTCTGTAATACAAACTCACTATGAATCACAATCAGCTCAATGGCAGTGGGGTGGGGTAGACTTGGAGGGGGTGGAATTAGTAATATGAGTTTAGAAAACAAAGCAAACCAAAAAGTCAAGGTAATTAATAACACCAGGCAGGATAAAAATTACGTATTTATATATATACACACACATACAATTTTAAAAAGGAATATATGTACACACACACACACACACACACACACACACACACGAGAGATCTGGTGGCTTAATGGTAAGGAATAGCCCTGTTAATTCAAATCCACTGGCAGCTCTGTGGGAGGAGCATGGGCAATCTCCTCCTGTTTGATTCCTCCTCTGAAAACCCCGTAGAGGGTCAGCTATTAGTTGGTTCCGACTTGACCGTATATAACAACACACAACCACACAAAAGATAAAGGAATCATGATTTACTACCTGGTTTGACTATGAATTCTAAGAGTCATAAAGTCAAAATTATTATAAAACTATATTGGGAGGTTGAGGGAGGCTGCAGTGGTATGCTGGAAAGCTGGCTCTCTGGGTCAAGGGAAGCTTTGATTCATGTTTGCTGAATTTCTAGTGTGTAAATACGCCCTTACCTTAGGTAATTTCAAGCTACCAACTAATGTCACTGAACACTGAATTTATAAAGAGAGGCACAAAATCAGCTCTTGTTAGTCGCTGTAAGCCAGATAGCCAATATCTAGCACAACGGTGGGGGCTGGGGTGTAGGAGAGGAAAAAGACAAATAAATCCTCCCCTTCTAAAATGGACATGCAATGTATGGCCTAAAACGGAAATATCAAGGATCAGCAATAAAAGCATACTATTTAGACATAAGTTAGATATAAGGAAATAAGTGGCAAATAAATAAATAAATATAAATCAACTGAAAAAATGTAAGGTGATTGTCTCTAGAGAAGGGAAAGGAGAGGAAGAAGAGGGTGTGAGGCTCTTTTTTGATAATGAAATAATATTTGGTTTCTTTATGTATGTATAAAATCTGATTTTAAAAGAGGAAACAGATCAAGATGCCCACGACTACTTGTTATACAGCCCTTGTTCCTTGTTTCCTCAGAGACATGCAATTTAACCGAGTGGGTTTGGGGGTGGCCTGACAGCTACTCTCTATGTAGGATGGACTGGACACTTGTGGACTGTGGGAAGCTAGTTCAGGTGTATATCTGAGCAAATGTGACTGGCAGGGTGGGGAGTACTAGTATTAGATATGTGTGAGTGCACGTGTGCATCAGAGGAATGGTACTCACGCTGCCTGGCCGAGGGTTGGTCTCAGAGCCCATGTAAGTGGTCCAGTGTGAAGTCTCTTTGTTCAGCTCCTTGTATTTCCCCTCAAAGACACGCTCGATGTCCATGAGAGAAAAGGCACAGACAGCAGAACTCTTGGTCCCACCGATCTGCCTGGAGACAACCAGAGGGGAGGGACACTGTGGTCAACTCTGCCACACCAAGAGGCTGCCTCTCCAGCCATGGTCCATCCTCAATAATAAGCCACAGAAGGGGAGGAATGTTGTAGTTGGAACACCTGCTTCTCCTGCTCCCCGCTATATAGAGGAGTTAAAGGGTTGAAGAATTCTTGGCTCTGACTTTGGCTCTAGGCTTATATTTAGGATCTAAAGTACGATAATTCTTAGAGAATTCACTGGAAGTTAGCTCTAGGGTAAATCCTTCCTGTCCTGCCTAAGCTGGGCTACCCTCATGGAAGAGACAGTGTAACTAGCTATGGGCTGACTCCAGAGGAAGCCCTCCTGGTCCTTAGAAAACAGACCCCTGATAAATGGACAATTTTTACTTTAGCAGTGATCCATGTAGATAGAATATCTGCCTCTCACTCTGTTTCACCTCACTGTGGCACCATCAGGTTTTCAGTTCTGGATATGTCTTGTACCCATACTTCACTTCCACCTTTGGTATCAGAAAGATCTTCAGAAGGTACCTATACAATGTGGGGCAGAGCCCACACACAGGACCTCAGACAAGCAGTTAACGTGTGCAGCCTTCAAGTAATTGTTTCATTTTTATCCTGTAAGGCTTATGGTGCTTTCCTTCTGTGTCCTGACTATAAAAAAGCTCACAACTAAATTTGTAGCCAGTATCCAGGGATTGTACAACAATTTTATAAATATTTATAATGCATTGACCCTACCCCTGACTCCTCTCATTCTTCAGTTATTCTTATTTTGCTCTATTTTATTTTAATGGTAACCTTTTGTAAGCTGTTGCCCATCCCTTTTTGGAACTCTCAAGAAAAAGATTAGCACAAATCTCTGAGATTTTAAATCCCCCCCCCCCCCGGTATATGAAGGGCATGAGTGAAATTCTTGGAAATTTGTAACGATTAAACAAACGCTTTTCCATATAAAAAGCAAAGCAGTGCTCAGCTCACGTCCAGTTGGTGCCTTGCTTCTGGAGCCCAAGCTGTTATGTGAGCTGGCTACAGATCCCAGGCTAACTCTCGTGTTCCCATCCCTCTGCTCACCACTGGGAGGTGAAAACTGCAAAGACGTGGGGAACCTTGGAGGAACTGTCAGGCCACAGGACTGCATGACGGATGATGTTGAAAGGCAGTTGCCCCGGCTGAGCACAGAGCAGCTGGGCCTTCAGGAAGGTGGTCCATTTCTTCTGCAGTAGCTTTTCTCCGCCCACGTCGTTCTGCAGGAGACTACCGAGTCAGGGAAGCCAGCGCTGCCCTCGCGTGCCCTAGGCCCGCCCCCTCCAAGGCCCCGCCGCCCCGCCCCTATTGGGCTCTAAGCTCTCGGTCCGGCCTCTGCCACCTTCCGATTGGCTCCCCAACCAACAACCCCATTTCTCGTTCTGGGGGCGCAGACCTTGCAGACTCGTGCCACGCGCGAAGTGTGGAGCTTCTCGAAGAAGTCAAATTCGCTGGCCGTCTCCTCGAAGAAGAAGTAGACGAACTGAGTCGAAGGAATGGCCGCCACGAAGGAGGCATCCGCTGCGGGGGCGGGGCAGAGGGACTTAAAGACTGACCACCTGGATGCCTTGGGTTCCCCTTGGTGAAAACCCTAGGGTGGACCAGCAAGCCAACTCCCACAGCTGGTCGGAGAATGGCTAGAAATTATTTAGGTATGATGGAAGCTTCATGCTGGCAGAGAACAGAATGCATTAATAGAAATTCACAGTAACAGGGCTCCAGGAAGGGGGTCTGAACGTGTGCTAGGTGTGGGTCAAGTTCTTACGCTGCAGCCAGCTGAGGAAGGTGTCAGTCTTGAGGACTGGGTGGCCCAGTGTGCGGATCAGAATGGGCTCACTGCCCAGGAAGTTGTTCATGGTGCCTGAATACAGCATCCCATCTGGGTGAGATAAAGAGAGACTTATCAGGCTAGAGGGCTCCCCTTCTGGCTTCAGACCTGCCTGACTGGAGAAGCATCCACATGAGTCTCTGGTTCCCTTCTTTCTTCCCATACTTTCCCAAACCCCAATGCCCGCTTACAAACTGAACTGTAGGGTTCTTGGGTCCCTCTGCCTACCGAGAATGGCCAGCCCGTGTGGCTTTCTGTGATTAGCATTTACCCCTCCTTTCTTTGGCTATCTAATCACACATTCAGCTGAACTACTTGCCAAATAGAATCACTCATTTGTTCCTGGAAGGTAGCTGTGTTTTTTGCTTCCACACTTGAGGTTGTTCCTGCTCTTTTTTGGAACCCTTTCCCTGCCCATTTACCTTCCTATCCTTCAAGTTCCCTCCCAAAAGTCAGAAGTCACCTCCTCCAGGAAGTCAGCATAGGAAACCAGCAATGGTTCATAGTTGGGAGGACAGAGATGTGATTTCTTCTATGCAATCCCTACAACTGCTGGCATGATGCCTGGAGCACCAGAAAAGGTCCTCACATGATGCGTATGTGTTGAACAAATGACTGAGATCTTATTCCCTTCTCTGCTCAAGACGTTCCTGGACATTTTGACCTCTATCTCTCCATACATCTCTCTCTACCCTTTTTCTGGCAATTCTGGCACGAGCTGGTGATTGGAGTGCCTAATTCTCCCTTTGATCTCATGTTCTGAAGCTCCTGGCTTCCCCTTCTTCTTTCCCCTGCCTTTCAAGAAACTATCAGTTTCCATATCTTACAGAGAGACCCAGGAAGGCAGATGTGGAACTGGACCATGGAACCTGACACTTACCCACCAAGATAGCTGTGTGCTTGTGAACTGGGTTAAAGGGGCTCTGGCCTTTCCCATCTATGACATGCTCCTCCAAGATGGGCATCAGGTTGGAATCTTTGAGTTCCTAGAGGGGGGGAGAAGCTGGGGGGCCAGAACGCCAGGGTCTCATGTCTGGGAAATCAGGGCCATGAGGCGGGGGTAGGAAAGGGACATACATAAAGGAAATTTTGTCTTGAGCCAGGAAGCACAAGAGGCTCTTGTGCCTGGCAGACAGGAATTCTCTGGAACTACAGAATGTGGGCTAAGGGTAGATGTAAGAAGCAGAGCTTGGAGACCTGAGAGTTGGGTACCAGATAACTCACAATGAAGGTACAGGCAGGACTGAAGGCGAATGTGCCACAGGCGTAGAGATGGGTGGTGTTGAAAGAGACCAGGACACGGATGAAGTTATAACACTGTGTCTGAAGGAGACAGAGGAGCCAAAGTGAGTTGGTACTTGCCCCAGAAGCTTGGGCCCGTAGGGTCTGCCCCTCATTTTCTAGTGGAAAGAAGGGTTTGGCAATATTGGAACAATCACTGCACATCTTTATAGAACACAACTAAGGCAGATAGTCGTGCAAGCAAGCAGTCCTAAATATTGGCCCAACCTGGAGTCATCTCAATGATAGTCTGGGCTCCAGGGTTCCCCATGTAGAGCTCTCCTACCCCAACCTCCACTTACCTCATTGCTCTTCCTCTTAAAGGCACATTCATTCTTTTTCTTTTCACTGGCTGGCCAGGGTATCTGAAGCAGAAAGTCAAGAAGAGGAGATAAGGTCTTTGCCTCTACATCTGGCTTCCCATTCCCACCTTGTCTTTGGTGTGAAAGCACCAGGTACAGTATCAGTGACATGTTGAGAAGCTGTAATTACACTGATTTGTGACCATGGCATTTATACTAAGAATACTGACATCATTAGAACATAGCTCTATGGTAGACCATGGCCTCTGGTTTCAGACAGGACCAAGTTTAAATCTAGGCTTATCCATTTACTGATTAACTAACCTTGATCTGCTCATCCACAGACCATACATTGAAAAGTACAAACCATAGAGGTGATTGGCAATTGCTAGGCTTCCTTTCTTCCCCTCTCCCTCGTACTGCGCCCATGAGTAGAGTGGCTATACCACAGAAGCTTCAGTGATTTCTATCAGTGGATGAATACCAAATTATTGATACAATTTGAGTCAATGTTTATTTCCTATGTCAATGATTTCCGTATCAGCCATTTTGACAATGAATATGATTCAGTCTGTTACTCTGATGCCAATAAATGTCCTACTTCTTTATGTTATATGCATCTCAAATTGGACAGTAATTCATGCAGAAGCAGCCCAGGCCCAGGGCAGCATCTGGCCCCCTTCTCATGCCCAGCCCCACGTCCTTTATCACTGTCCTCCTCACCCTGTTTCGCAGCCTTGGGATCCCTGGCTCTTGGATATTCAAGGCCAGAATGGCCTCTCGAGCCCCCACATAGAGGGTGTTCCCATCATCACTCAGGAGAAGAATGTCAAAATCCTGGAGGTCCTTCTGCTGGAAGAGGCTAAGTACCCTGCGTCCGTCCCCTGTTGCGAGTGATGAGAAGGAGTGAGTGATGAGGAGTAGGAGGCCGGCAGCTGATCCCTGATATAGTTGTGGGGAAAGTGGTGGCTTGGCAGTTGCTCCTCAGGCCTTGGCAGCTGGACCCGCTCTTCTCCACCAGCAGCTCTCCCTCCACCCGCCCTGCTGGCAGCCACAGGAGCTTTGTGTGTGGAGCCCACAGTGGAGAGTAGAGGCAGCCAGAGACAGAGAAAGGACAGCCTGGGGCTGGGGAAGGTAGCCAGCACTAGGAGACAGACAAAAGGACAGGAAGCAGAATGGGCATGGGGGATGCTCTGAGGGTTGTGGCGGGGGAGGACATCTTGTCCCCACTAGCAAAGGGAGCAGCAGACAGGAAGATGTTGGCAGCCACAGACAGGAAAGCTAGATATAGATAGATAGGGCTGTGTGTCAGTGTCGTGAGGTTTAGGGGTCCTCTACCCACCACCACCTTTACCCACTTCCTGCCTCCTCTATGGTAGGTAATTTCCACCACTTGAATCACTTAGGCTGGCTAGAAAGGAATCTTTTCCCCTCTTGTCTCTAAGGCCATGTGTGGCTGTCGCCTGGGTGGGTGAGGTGAGTGGCTTGGCTACTTGGCCATCTTCGTGATCTTGACATGACAGCCACGGCAGCGGTGGCGGCGGCGCTGGTTTGTGTCTATTCCTGTCCCTCTAGCACATCAGCGAGGGGGGAAGGAGCTTGTAAAACCCTCTCATTAGCACTTTGCACTAGTTACTGACTAGCTAATTGTTACCTTTTGGGGCACAGGGCATCTTGTGCTGAAGAGGAAGCATTGGGGAATAGTGGGTAGCATGGTACTGGGAGCACCAGCCTCAGAGAGGGGCATCTACTGGATGCGCCCAGGTCTCCTCAAAACCTGCACAGACCCTCCAGTTACTGCAATGGTCGCCCTGGAGAGGACAGTGGGCCTCTCCACTTGGAATGTGAGCACCTTGAGGGAAAAAGTGGAATCTGGCCCATGTGGGTATCCCAGGCTTTCCCACCAATGGGCACCATGCATTTCTTTTCCCAGGTTGCCTAAGAAAGATGCTGAAGACACAGTTAGACTCCCAGGCCTGGAAACTCTGCCCCGGCAACTTTCATAGGTTTGTGTGTGTCCTTCTTGGAAACTTCTGCAACAACCCCACAGCCTAGAGGTCTCCAGAGACACCAACTAAGTTGTACCTACAGTTGTACCTGGACCCCTCTCCAGCTGGGTCACCCTGATGAGGGAGTCTGTGCCACATGTCTCAGGTGGTGGAGCCTCCCAGCATCCGCTTGGGACTGACCTGAATGAGTTTTGGCTTTGGGACACCCAGGGATAGAAGAGTAGTTAGGGGTTTGAGATGCCCAGCGGATGAGCATGACATTTAAAGAGAAATTTCACCAGCTTTGGACAATGGGAAGGCGCTGTGCCTCTAAATCCTAGCCCCAGGCCCCCTTCTTCCCTTTTGTCCATATTTGACCCAAGTGAGTTTCATCATCTGCTCTTTTCCATCTGCGTTTCTGTTTCTGGAGGTCTCTTTCTCAGAGGCCCTGTTTCTCCCCTGGCATACCTCTCCATGTCTTTGGGTTTCTCTCTTCTAACTTTTCTCCCAATTTTTCTCCTCCTTCTACCTCTCTCTCCTCTCCTCTCTCTTTCTTCTCCTGTCCCCCAGCTCTGAGCTGGAGCTGCCATCCCCACCGCACTTCCCCAACCCCAGACACTCACCTGCGTAGTATCTGACTCTGGGCACGGGCCCCTGCCCACTAGCCTCTGCAGTTGTTGGTGGCAACAGCAGCAGCAGTAGCTGGAAGAGGAAAAGGCCCAGGAGGCTCCAGGGGTCCAGGCCCAGGGCTGGGAGGGCCATGCTTAGTCAGGGGCAGTCACCAGCCAGCTCTGGGGAAACAGGCGCCCAGGCTCTGTTAGGGCAAACAGGCCTTACCACATCCCTCTGAGGACCAATCAGAGAGCCTTAGGTAGCAGAAGTGTAACTGGAGGGGGTGTCTTAAGTGAGGACATGGTTCCCTCTCTGACTGGGCCCTCAGAGAGTCTCACTTCCATCACCCCCCACAGGGCATAGTCCAGTACCTCTCTCCCCAGCTGTTCAATTTCCTGCCTCTTCTGATTTCCTTTCACCCATCATCCTGCTCTTCTTCCTTTAGGGAAGCCTTTCTTACTGTATAAGCTTTGTCTTCTCCCCTCCTTTCGCCCAGAACCTAAAAACTATTGGAACCCCAGGGAGGGGAGTTCTAGGAAGCATACTTCTGCTCCCAAAACACACATTCCTGCTACTTTCAGATCACTCAGCACCCTGTGCCCCATGCTCACCCCTGCCTTCTGATGACCCAGGCAGGTAAAAGCTGGTCTGAATCTACGTGGCCAGCCCGCTCCCCCAGCCCAGCTGACACGTAGGTCTTCCAAGGACGTGATGAAGGTCCACCCTGAGCCCTAGCTCTCAGCATTTGCCCGAAGTAGCCCTGAGCTGAGAGCAGCTAGCTCCCAGTCTCTGCTGCTGCCCCTTCTCTCACTTGGCTCTGTACTCCTGATGTCTATTTTCCCTGAACCTCTGTGTAATTCTACCCCATAGCCACCAGCTCTAAGATGACCACCTCACATACCCTTGAACCAGCCACAGTGTAGAACCCAGGTGTCCAGATTCTCTGGAGGGATGCCATCCAAGAGGAGAGAGGGGCAGCTAGGCCCCGGTGGGCAGAGGATGGGAGGCTCAGCCAGGCTGGGCCCGCAGTGGGGCACTCCAGGTGCCCATAGTCTAAAGGCAGCACTGATCTCCCGGCCAGGGAAACCAGAATTTCCACCTCTCGAGTTGTGACAGATTCCTGGCTTGGGCGGAAGTTGGGAGGGCAGAAGAGAGGCTCCACCACTTTAGGAGACACACCTCTTTCTTTTTTCCTCCTCCTCACCTCCATCCATCCAGAAAGTTTAAAGGCCATTGTAGGTCATTTCATTAATTTCCCTGGTCTCTCTCTCACATCACATCCAGTCTAACCAGCCCAGAGGTGGTTTCTCCTCTTGCTCAAGATTTCCCATCTTTCTTATTCCTCTTTCACTTACCCACAAGGTAGGGTCTGTCACTTCTACCTACTACTGGGAAGTCCCTGCAGTGGTCTAATCTTTAATCCTCCCACTTCTGGCAGGATCATGGCCTTTGTAAAATAGAATTGCATCAGGTCTTCATGCATCCACAGCTTCACTAAGAAAGTCCCTCCTGCAGTCTAATTTCCATCACTGTTGGAGCATCAGGTCAGTGGGGAGGCCCAGGAAATTTCCCATCAGAGCTCAGACTTCTGGTGTATGCTTCAGAAACACTCAACCCCCAATAGTAGCTGTTTGCCCCTCCCTGATGGCTGGAGGTGGTGGAGGGGAGCCTCATAATGCAGGGTTAATGAGGCATCCAGCGCCAAGGGCTCCATGCCTTATAAAGTGGGTCGTTTCCTGCCCACTCAGTCCTGATCAGCTGACTGTAGGTTAAAGACCACAGACATCCCACGGCTAATGGACTCTAATAAATAACCCACCTCCTTCTTAAATGCATGTTCCTCATGGTCAGGAAGCGCTTCCTGCCATGTAACCTCCATCCCTCCTGCTACAGCTCCAACCTTCAACAGTGATGGCATGGGCCAGCCTCTCCCAAAGAATTCCTCCTCAGCCTTCCTCCCATCTCCCTCTGTTCCCATGATCCCTCAATTTCCCTGGGGCCTGGCCTCAGACCCACTCTTTCCTCACAGCTGTTTCTGTCCAAACTTGCATCAGGCGTCCCCAGAGTCCTCCAGGTGCAGGCTGTAGATAATGTCCCTCTGTGAGAGTCCCTCTCCTTGGGAAGCCAAGGACCAAGACATCCAGTCTTCTGAGCCCTCAGAACTAGGGGTAATTCCTGTTTACCAGGTCTCTCCAATCCAGCCCTTGGGCCTCTCTTGTAGAACAGATAGTCTTATCTGGGTCACCAGGAGGCAGCTTGTTGGGAAGGGGGGGCACTCTGAACACCACTTCTCCTGCCCGCTTGTCCCCACCTCTGCAGAAGGTTCAGGCCCAGAACCTGGTCCCAGTTTTTCCTTCCCTCAGACCCAGGAAATCTTAACAATTTTAGAAGGTAGGTATGACAATAATCCCATTTTACAGATAAGAAAAGGAGCTCAGATAAAATAAGATAAGCTCCAGGGGATTACACAACTAGAAATCAAACCAAATTCAGATCTGCCTCATTTAAAATAACCCCTTCTTAGACAGGACATCTACTTCCTGTTCCAGTTCAGGAAATTCATCTCTGAGCCACTTGGATGGAGGAGCTAAAGGGGGGAGGGGTAAAGGTAATCTCTATTTCCCCTGGATTGAGAAACAGCATCTTTGGGGTGTAAGTCCTGACTCAAAGGGAACAGAAACCTCATTGGAGATCATCCTTCCCCCCATAAGAACCCCCGGGGTCAAGTTCCACAAAAGAGCCGGTAGGGTGTCTCTCTCAACCCCAGTTGAGTCAGACCCACAGTCTCACTGGCATCTCTCTTGCTGCAGCTGTTGGCAGAATCCACAGCCAACATGAGGATCAGCTCATGGATGGGAGATGTGTTCAGTCACACAGGGCCCCATGTTCACGGACCTCTGTTTTGTCTAATGCTATGCTATTGCTTCCTTGAAAGTCTTAGTCATTTTTCAAACAAGGAGCCCTGTATTTGCACTTTGTACTGAGCCCTGTAAATTATGTCTTGCCCACAGCTTCAAGGAAGCTGGCAGGGTTTCACCCCCCCACCCCCACCCCTCCATTGGACAAATGAGGAAACCAAGGCCAGGAAGGGAAGTGACTTGACTATGTTGGAGTCAGGCAGCAGGTCAGACGGGGTGGCAGGGAGAGGGGTTAGTGGCTCAGTCTGGGGCTTCCCCTGTCTCTTTCTCTCCTCATCTTAGAAGCCAACCTAGAGACTCCTCCACGACTACAAAGCTGAGCTCATTCTCCCCTGCCAGGGTCCAGATCTCCTGAGGACTCCTCCCCCACAGTCCCTAGACCACATCAAACAGGAGCCCCTTCCAGCCAGGCTTTATAGCCTAAGAGGAGATCCAGACATGGGGGTGGAGGTGGGAGGGACAACGAGATGTTGCTCCCAACCCTCCCCCAAGCCACCTCTCAGCTTCAACCCCAGAGGCTCAGCCTCTTCCCACCCTTGGAGCATGGACGTTGCTCTAGAGGGGGGCTTCTGGGGAGCCAGTCCTGGCTCTACCGGCAAACCTGCGGGTCCAGCCCTCTCTCAGCCTCAGGACAGCATTTAGAAGAGCAAAGATCTGAGGAACATCTGCTTCCTGCTCCCCTTCTTTAGCCCCACCTGCTATATCCCTCCTCTGCCCTCTTCTATGATGGTAAGCAAGTCATATCAACTTCTGTTTACTGAGTGCCCTACTGTGTGTAAGGCACTAGGCATGCCCCCAAGCCTCCACTCCATCAGTATCCTCCTGCCTTTTCCCACCCCCTCAACCTCCCAGCATTCTTGCCACCCATCCAACCCAATCCCCACTAACCCCTTACCCAGAGCCTCTCAGGTCCTTTCCTCAGTCTGACTGAGGGCTGGAAGGCTTAACTGAGTGTTGCACACAATGGCCCGACCCCCTCGGTCTGCCCCCTCCTCAGGGCAGAGCCAGCGCCAGACAATGGCCCGCCCCCTCCTGTGAGAAATGTCTGTCAGCCCTCTCTCTCCGCTCCCTTACCTGGAGCTTGGGGATGCCGCTGCTTGGGTTTCCCTCCCCCTGGAATGCCAGGCGTTCTGTATCCCGGTGCCTCGGTCCCTGCCACACCCCCACCCCCCATTCCCATCCCCATCCCGTCTCACTGGTCCTCAGTCACCATGGCGACCGCATCTCTAAGTGGGAGGGACTAGAATCTCCCCATATTCTTCCTCCTCCTACCGGTGTCCCCCTGTGCCCCACCTTCTGCGGCTCCTGCATCCACTTGTGTGGAGAAGGCAGCGCTCCAGATGTGGTGGGAGGTGTTGAAGGGAGACACTAGTTCCCCCCTCCCCATTCCTGCTCAGCTCCTTCTCCCTCTTCAGGCAGGCACTACCCTGCGGAGAGCTCCCAGGTGCATTCTAGGGTACAACTGGGACCAGTTCTCCTTTATGGTCAGTTTCTCTGGATTTCTCCTTCCCTGGAAGACTCTGTATAGAGGAGTCACACCTGGATTCTTGCCTGGCCACATGCAAATTGAGCTTATCAATGAGGCTGCAAATAAATACACAAACATCTGAGCAAATAAGCCAAGGAATAGGGTCTCTGTCAAGAACTCTTCTTCTATTAATATTACCCTGACTTCCATGGGAAGGAGTCCACTGCTAAATTCAAGTTCTGGCTTTTCTTCCCATCTTACCCAAAAGGTAGCTCCTTCATACACCGTCTGCCTTAGAATAGGTTTTGTGGAGAAGCAAAACCAGTAAATTGATGTGTTGCTGTCAGGTGTAGAGCCAGTTACTATTCATGATGATCCTGTGTACAAGAAAATGAAATCTGCACCATTTTCACAGGCTCTGTTGTGCTTAAGTCCATTGTTTCAGTCAGCATGTCACTTCTTCCGTCTTTAAAGGTCTTCCTCTCCTCCTTGCTGACTCTCTACTTTTCCAACCATGATGTGCTTCTCTAGGGACTGACTGGCTGGCTTCTTCCAATAACATGCCCAAAGTGTGTGAGACAAAATCTCACCCTCTTTGCTGCTAAGGAGCACCTGGCTACCCATCTTCCAAGACAGGTTTGTTCATTATTTTTGGCAGGTAATAATATATTTGTTATTCTTCCCCACTACCACAATCCAAAGGCATCAATTCTTCCTTAGTCGTTCTTACTCATTGTCCAACTTTCACATGCATATGAAGCAACTGAGAATATTATTACTTAGGTCAGGCACACCTTAGTCTTTAAAGTGACACTCTTGCTCACCTGCACTTTTAAGAGGTCCCTGGCAGCAAATTTGTCCAACGCAGTGTGCCACTTGATTTCTTCACTGCTCAGCCACTCGTCTCCATCACTAATCAGTCAGTATGTTATACTGTGGTGGGTTTTGTATTGCTGTGGTGTGGGAAGCTATTCCACCAATATTTTCAATACTAGCAGGCTCACTCGTGGTGTAGAGGTTTCAGCAGAGCTTCCAAATTAAGAGAGATTAGTAAAAAGAACTGAAGTAATGAGCTCTTAAAAACCTTATCTATTGAGGAAGCAGCTCATTTGAGAGTCCATAGGAGAAAGTGATGCTAGAGACTTCTGACTCATGTAGCTTCAGAGCTAAAGAACTTAAGATTAGCAGGACACAGACTCACTCACAGGCTGAGAGATCCCAGTAACAAGGCATGTTGCTGGCTCAAACCCAAAGACTAGAGGTAAGATGATAGCAAGCCAAATGCAGGATACTGTTCAAAAAGTTAAAGAGCTTTGCCAGAACATCCAAATTTATTGGATAGAGGCCAAATTCCTAAGGAAATACCCTTTCAACTGATTGGCTACTCATAGCAGACCTCATCCTAAATGTAATTACATCATATCCTATCAGTCTGATCGTGGATGATCACTACATCATAATTGACAACTGAGAATCATGGCACCACCAAAATGATACCCAGCCTTAACCACTATATGCTTGCTTTTGCTACCACCTTGTGAAACCTTTGAGGAAAGAAACATTTGTGGCGTAACAAGAGAAATGGAAAATAAACTTCAGAAAAGACTTTCTGAAGATCTAGATGGTGATAGAAATAAGACCAATGACATCACTGGGATTGGCATCACCCAGTGAGGTAACTCTTTTTGTTTGTTTAGCTAGTTAGGTATCTTTTATCACCTCCCTCCCTCATGGACTTTCTTTCATAGCAGATCATACATGATATTTAGCATGTTTATTCATTTTAATAATAGAATAATAATAAGTGATAAATATAGTTGTAAATTCCTTAAACAGAGTATTTATTAGATCATGTGAATATTAACAAAACTGTATGGTAAAATCTATAGTGAGCTACACTATTAGTAACTAAAGAGAAGCCTTCTTTGCTTTTCAAAAATACTAATTGCCACAATATTGCAGCTACAGCACCAGAACATTTTGCAAAAATCAGCAACTATACAAACACTAGCATGAGGCAGCTCTGGTGGCTTCATGGCAAAGAAGCTGCACTTCAATCCCAAAGGTATATGGTTCGAATCCACGAAATGCTCTGCTGGAGAAGGAGGGACAATCTCCTCCTGTACCTGTCAGAACCGATTCAAAGGTACACAACAACAACAACAACAAATAAAACCACTAGCCTGAAGCAACTGCACAAGCTTGTAACGCATGGAGACACCACCATGTGAAGCACATTTTTGTTGGTAGTTATCGTGCACCGTTGAGTTAGAACCGACCCATAGCCGATCCTCTAGGGGCTTGTCAGAGGCTGCAAATTGCACAAGAGGAGATGGCCCAGCTTTCTTCCTCAGAGCAGCTAGGAGATTTGAACCGCGTGCTTTTGGGTTGGCAGCACAACTCCTTATACACTAGACCACCAGAGCTCTTTGAGAAGGTTCTAATGTGCTCCCTTAGTACACCAGAAGATTTAAAAAGTCAATCAGCATAGGGTTTTAGCCGTGCAGCTTTATTGATACACGCAAGCTGGGCTTCCAAGAAGTGGTTTGTTATAAATAACTACAGGCATACCTCCTTTTAGTATACTTCCTATTACTGCTCTTCATAGGTGTTTAGAATTTGTTTTAATAAATTGAAGGATTGTGGCACCCTGTGCCAAGCAAATCTATTGGTGCCACTCATATATCTATATTCCATTTTAATAAGTCTCATATTATTTCAAACATTTTCATAATCTATCATACATTTAATAGCCACTTAGCAATCTAATTTTTACACATATTGCTTTATTATGATTCAATGTTTGCTTTATTGCATTTGTACGCATATATAGGGATATTTTTACAAAATATAATAAATTCTTGCTGTCACACTGCATAAAAATGTCATTGACTGTTATTTTAGGTGACCCCCTCTGGACAGTGTCACCTGAAGCTGTTTGCACTCCCTGCAGCCCATAGAGACAACACTGTAAGACTGAGCTGAGTGCTACCCCACTGGAGAGGGAACAAAGGCAGGTAGGGGTGGAGGCTACTGGAGCTGGGTCTTAAGTTCTCTCTCAGTTCTAATTCTCTCCAACTATTTGCCTGAGCTCTCTCCTGCCTCAGCTTTTTCTTTAGTAAAATGAGAAGGTGAAAGGCTTCTTCCAGGCTATCCTCTCTCAGTTTACAGGAAAACTAGGAATTAAGACTTCTGGGTTCCACCCTGCCTGAAGGAAGTGCGCTGTGTGATCCTGGACAACACTTGCCCTCTCTGATCCATTTGGTAAAATGACAGCTTCTTAGCGAATCTGGAGGGAGGTCTGATGACCTAGTGTGTAAGCACGTGTTGCACTACACACTCGAGGGCCATACCTCTCCTGTGGTTCAAATTCATCAGCGCTGGCCTCCCCCTTTGCTGTTTGTGGTTGCTGTTGTTATGTGTTGAGTTGAAAATGACCCATAGCTACCCTCAACAGGTTTTTCAAATGCAGTAAATTGCACAGAAGGAGCAGCTGGTGGATTCTAACTGCCTGCCTTCGGGTCAGCAGCCAACTCTTTACCCATCAGGCTACCAGAGCTCTAGTCCTTGCTTTGGAAACTCAATGGGAGGTCAGCGTAGAGTTGGCTCCAACTTGATGGCAATGAGAGTGAGCCAATCTGGGAGCATTCTAGCTTCTCAGATAGAAAAGAATTTAAAGGGAAAACCAAGTGAGTGAGTGACCTGAGTAGATTTCATGAAGGGCTCAACCAAGTTTTGTTCCCTCTGGGTCTAGTTGGGGTGATGGGTAAGCATTTCCGTTTGGGGCGGGGCGAAGAGGGCACTATATGTGCTAAAAGCAGAAGCAGACCCTGAGAAGAGTTTCTGTCACACCTCCACCACTTCCTGACCCTCGATGCCCCTCAGCACCTAAGGCGGGTGGCAGCGTGGCAGCGGAGGGGGGGGGGACCCACGGGGGGGGGGACCCACGGGGTGCCTGTCTGTTCAGAGACTGGAGAAAACTGAGTTAGTACTATGACAGGAAAGAAGAAGAAGACTGGAAAGCAGAAAGATTTCAGGGAATAATACCCTTGGGTCCCAAACTGCCATTGCCTTCTCTTGCAGGGGAATTGGGCCTGGCAGCCTTGCAAGGGCTGCAGTTCTGAAATAACCCGAGCGAATTAAATCAAAAGAAATTTCAGGTCTCCCCTGCCTCCATTTCATACTGAGTTCCCCAGCCATGTTTTGGGGGTCCAGGGGAGGTCTTGGCCTCATAATATTGAAGTCAAAACTTCTAGGAAGGAGCACAAGTATCCTGATGAGGAAGTAGGACTCTGTCCTGCATGGTGGCCAGGGCTGCAATGAGGAGTTTGCCGGGTGAGCTGGATACCCAAACGCCTGTTTCAGTTCCCCGGGATGGACAAGGGGCAGGAAGAGCCTTCTCAAAACAAATCTCATTGCTCCTGCTGTAGTGCACACGACTTCATTTCCCAGCCTCAGTTTCCCCACTGTGGGAAACTTGGATATCAGGGTTCTTTGTTTAGGAGAAGGCTAAGGAGTAAGTGAAAGAATTAGGCAAATGAAAGTCTCTGGGGAGAATGAGATACGGGTGGAGGAGACCTAGGCATTTCCCCCTAGGACCCAAGCCTCAAGAAGATCCCAGAACTGCCTGTCCTCTGGCACCAAGCCAGAGGACCACCCTCTGACTAGCCACTGAAATTAGCACACAGATACTCCATGTTCACAGCCCCATGAGTTCAACATCATGCCCCCATCCCACCCCCAGGGACCAGTCCCCCTTCCCCACAACTTTCAAGCCTTACCCCCAGCCCAGCCGTGAAGACCCTAACCCAGGCGTCCAGGGCTTCCAGCAGTGTCTGTAATAGGCAGGGGCGGAGCAGGGGCGGGCATGGCTGTGGGAGGGGTGGGGACCCTGCCAGCCCCCTCCAATGCCCCAGTTCCCAGGCAGCTCTTAAAGGGACCAAGACAGATTAGCCAGGAGCAGCTTAAGGCGGTAGGTATAGAGGAAACTGGGCTGATTAGGGAGGGGGTAGGATTGCCAGGGGCAGTGGAGCCGGGGTGGGGACCTTTCACCTCACTTATTCCCCTGGGAACCCCGGGCTTCTCTCTCTAGCCTTTCCCTTGTCACATGGGACTTCCATGCTAGCTACCAGCTTCTGACTACTACCTCCTGAGATCCAGGTCCCTATTCTCTTTGGGACACTGCCCACTTCCTTCCCCTCCCCCATATTCGTGCCACCTCAGTCCCCAGTGAGAGCTGCCAGCTGGCACTGGCTGGTACTAGGCACGCGAAATCACCGAATCAGCCCCAGGAGTGTGAGGGCCCAGAGGGGGAGGGAAGGCAGTCTCAGGGTCAAGGCCCCTGACTCGCGGCTGGGGAGAGAGGCACCTTACCTTTCCAGATGTCTCTCCAAATCTAGTTTCCGCAGCTGCATAAGGGCAGCAAGGCTCCGAGGAAACTGAGGAACTTCATTTCATTACCAACTTCCAGCTCATTCTCTTCCTCCCCAACTTCCTAATAGGTATCAGCATTGTGCCATGAAAAGAATAGTGACTTAGCTGGTTCTTCTGGCCGTGGAAAAACTGAGACGGCTGAGAGAGATACACAGAGAAGGAAAGGGACAAAGGAATGGAAACCAAAAGGCAGCAGACAAAGAAATGGAGAACTAACAGAAACTGTCAGTCCTCTTGTCACTCTCCTGCTCAAAGTTATCTCTGGCTCCCTAGTGCCCACAGAATGTACTTCAGACTCCCTGGCTGGCACTAGGTAAGGAGGCGACCCCGTGTGTGGCAGAGTAGAACTGCACCATAGTTGTAACAAGTAGATCTCCTTTCTTAGCGCTTCTGGGTGGTTTGGGGTCACTAACGTTTAGTTAGCAATCCAGGCAAGCTGTTTGCATGGTCCATGCCCATCCCAAAGAACCTCTTCTTCCACAAAGCCCCCCTGGATTTCTCCTCAGTTTTCTGAGTCCCTGCTGGGCTTTCTCTGGAAATCAGGAGGTTCCACCATTACTAAGCTGGGTGACTGGGTTAATTTCTCCCCTTCCTGGGTCTCAGCCTCTTTACTTTTAATGATGAAAGTGCAAATTGTTTTCATCTTTTTGTAAGCAGGTTGACAGAAGGTCTCAGGTGTTCCTTAAAACTATTTCACCTGAGTGAATTGTCTGAGCGGCTATACATTTATAGGGAGCTCTGGTAGTCTAGTGGCAAGAAGCAGCACTGCAATCCTGAAGGCACACAGTTCAAATCCACCAGCTGCTCTGCGGGAGAAGGGATAGGCAACCTCCTCCCATGCAATTAACTGCCTCTGAAAACCTGCCAGAGGGTCAGCTATGGGTCGGTTCCAACTTATAGGGTTTTTATTAGGTGCCTTCAACCTAACAAGAGTTGAACCTATGAACAATACATCTGAACCTTGCCCGATCCTGTACCATCCTCCTCATCTCTGCTGTGCTTGAGCCCACTGTTACAGTCACCATGTCAGTCCACCTCCCTGAGGATCTTCCTTTCAGTCACTGACCCTTCCCTTTCCAAGCATGATGTCTGTTTACAAAGCTGGTCCCTCCTTGCAACATGCCCAAAATCTGTGAGATGAAGCTTCACCATCCTCTCCTCCAAGCAGCACCCAGGTCATACTTTCTCCAAAACGTACTTGTTTGTTCTCTTGGCAGTTCATGGAATATTTAGTACTCTTCTCCAACACAGTAACTCAAAGGCGTCAATTCTTCTGCTGTCCTTAGTTGTTGTCTAACTTTCAGATGTATAGCAAGTAACAGAAAAGATCATGGTCTGAATCTAGTGCACCTTAGTCTTTTTTTTTTTCTTGTGTACCACCTAATCAGATCCGACTGGAACAGGAGGAGATTACCCCTCCTTCTCCAGTGGAGCATCTGGTGGGTTCAAACCGCGTGTCTTCAGGACTGCAGCACAGCTTCTTGCCACTAGGTCACCAGAGCTCCCTTGCACATTAGTCTTTAACTTTATTTCTCCTTGGCATCTTGGAAAGATCCTTGACAGCAGATTTTCCCCAACTCAACACAGCTTTTGATTTCTTGACCACTGGTACCAAAGGTGTTGATTGTGGATTCAAGCAAGAGTACATCAATGACAACTTAAATCCTTTCTCCATCTATTATGATGTTGCCTATTGGCCCAGGGGTGAGGATTTTTGTCTTCTTGATGTTGAGATGTAACCTATATTGAAGGCTACAGTCCTTGACCTTCTGCAGAAATGTTTCAAGTCCTCTTTCAGTGGGCAAGGTTAGGTCATCTGCATAAACATGGTTGTTTCTGAGTCTTCCTCTGATCCTGATACCACATCCTTCTTGAGGAAAGTGCAGCTTATTAAATGATTTGTTCAGCATACAAACTATAAAAGTATGGAGAGAAGATACAGCCCTGACACATGACTTTCTCTTTTTTTATTTATTTATTTTTAATAATTGTCATGAACACTTACAGAGATTTTGGATTTCCATTCATTCCTTGCTGCACTTCTCTCCCCGCCCAGCCCTCCCCCTCACCCCAGTTCACTCCTCTCTTTGAAAAGTAAAATAAACACTCTCTCCCTGGTACAAAATCCCCCCACACCCCTCCCACCGCCCCAAGTACATTCCACTATGCAACCTCAATTGTGGACTCTTGTGATAACCATAATACCCTATCATACATCGCTTTTAAATTATTCTCTCCCTCATCTGTTTCAGTGCAGTATACACAATTTATCCAGTTTTTCTCAGTCTTACCCCAACTGTGATATCAGTCCCATTTTATAGCAGTATCACCATGCAATATTTGTCCTTTTGCAACTGAGATATTTCACTCAGCGTAATGTCCTCCAGGCTCACCCATTTTGAATAATAGTGCATGAGTTCCTTGTTTTTCAATACAGCGTAGTATTCCATTGTGTAAATATACCACAGCTTCTCTATCCATTCGTTTGTTGATGGGGACACATGACTTTCTTGATGTTAAACTATGCAGTATTCCTTTGTTCTGTTCAAACAACGGCTTCTTGGTCATGTTTGTTTAAGCACAATTCAGAGTTTTCACATTCCCATTCTCCTCAATGCTAGCCATAGTTTGTTATGATCCAAACAGTCAAATGCCTTTGCATAATCAATAAAGCACAAATAGACATTCTTCCGGTATTCTACTAGCTTGCAACCAGTATCCATCTGACATCAGCAATGATATCGCTGGTGCCACACCTCTTCTAAATCTAGCTTGAAGTTCTGGGAGTTCTCTGTCAGTGTACTGTTCTAGTAATTTTGGGATGATCTTCAATAATATTTTGCTTATATGTGATACTAATTATATTGTTTAATAATTTTCACATTCTTTTTTTTCCTTTGAAGGTAAAAAGAAAAGACAGGTTTATTAGAAAGCTGTGTTCTCAAAGGGATGGACCTCCCTCCTTGAGAGGAAATATGGAGGAGGGGCCTAATTTCCACATCCTATTGGATCACCTTTCTTGAGATTGGGAACAAATACAGATTTCTTCCAGTCAATTGGCCAGGCAACTGGCTTCCCAATTTCCTGGCATAGACTACTGAACACAAGCAGGGTTTCATCTGTTAGTTGAAACATTTCAATTGGTATTCCATTGATTTTTGTTGCCTTATTTTTTGCCAATTTCTTCAATGCAGCTTGGACTTCTTCCCTCATCACTATTGGCCCTTGATCATATGCTACTTTCTGAAATATTTGTGTTAAAATTATTTTTGGTACAGTGACTCCGGCTTTTCCTTCAATCTTCCTTTGATCATTCAAGATTTTGCCCAATGTATCTTTCAGTACTTCAGCTCAAGGCTTGAAGTTGTTTTTCAGTTGCTAAACAATTTCTTCTCTTTTTATTCTTTAGTTCCAGCTCTTTGCATATTCCATTATAATACTTTGCTTTGTCTTCTTGAGTTGCCCTTTGAAATTTTCTGTTCGGCTCTCTTACTTCAGCATCTTTTCCCTTTGTTTTGACTTCCCGATGCTCTGGTGCAATTTTCAGAGTCTCTTCTGATATCCATTTTGGTCTTTTCTTTCTCCTCTGTTTTTATAATGACCTTTTGCTTTCTTCATGGATATCTTTTATATCATCCCATAACTCATCTGATCTGTGGCCATTAATCAAATGCTTAAAATGTATTCTTGAGCTGGTCTTTAAACTCTGGAGGATAGTCACAAGGTATTTTGGCCTGGAGCAGCCTGCTGGATGGTGTGGCCAAGGGTAGCTGGGGTCATCTTCAGACATGGAGCAACCAGCCAACATCTGGAACTTTCTTCAGAATGGAGTCAGTAGTCTTGGGCAGGATCACCCAATGGCTGTTCACTTCCTTGCTCTTGGTGGTTTCTTAGAAAGGGGTAGCATTTATCTGCCAGTTTGTTGTATTTGAAGGAACTGCTTGCATTGTGCTACTGACTTCATGGTTTGTATTTGTTATGCTTGCTTGTGCATTGTTTGCTCTTGTGAGTACAGTACCTTTGTCAGCTGACGTACTGAGGTAATGGGGAGCTTTCAGACTGAGGCAGAGTGGGAAGAAGGACTGGCCATCCTCTTCTGAATGAACTGGCCTTTGAAAACCCTACAAACAACAGAGGGACACTGTTAGACATGACAGAGTTCTTAGAGTGATGTTGTTGTTGTTATGTGCCTTCGAGTCCTTTGCGACTCATAGCGACCCGATGCACAACAGCCCTAAACCCTGCTCTATCCTGCTCCAACCGCACTGCCTCAGACACACCCATCCTGATTACCCCAGTCACCCAATCAATCCATCTCATAGAGGGTCTTCCCCTCCTTCGTTGTCCCTCCACCCTCTCAAGCATGATGTCCCTCTCCAAGGACCCGCCCCTCCTGGCAACATGTCCAAAGTATGTCAGACGAAGCCCCAGAATCCTTGCCTCCAAGGAGTAGCTTGGTTTAATCCTCTCCAAGATGAATCTGTTTGTTTTCCTGGCAGTCCATGCTACATTCAGTACTCTTCTCCAGCACCACAGCTCAAAAGCATTCACTCTCCTTCTGTCCTCCCTAGTCATTGTCCAACTCTCTGATGCATAACAAGCGATTGCAAAGACCATGGCCTGTATCAGGCACACCTTAGTCTCCAGAGAGACACCGTTGCTCCTGAGTACTTTAGAGAGGTCCCTAACAGCAGACTTTCCCATCGCGATACGCCTTTTGATTTCCTAACTGCTGGTGCCAAGAGTGTTGACTGTGGAGCCGAACAAACTAAAGCTGTGAACAATCTCAATCTCTTCGCCATCCATCCTGATGCTGCCAATTGGTCCAGTGGTGAGGATCTTTGTCTTCTTGACATTGAGCCTCAGTCCATACTGAAGGCTGCAGTCCTTGACCCTTCGCAGCAAGTGCATGAGGTCCTCCTCAGTTTCAGCGAGCAGGGTTGTGTCATCTGCATAACGCAGATTGTTAATAGATCTTCCACCAATCCTGATGCCACAATTCTCCTCATAGAGCCCAGCCTCTCGGATAATCTGCTCTGCATACATGTTGAAAAGGTATGGAGACAGGATGCATCCCTGGCGTACACCCTTCCCAATTTTGAACCATGCAGTGTTACCCTGCTCTGTTCTGACTACTGCCTCTTGGTCCAAGTATAGGTTTCGCATTAGCACAATTAAATGCCCTGGGATTCCCATTCTTCTCAGAGTCAGCCACAGTTTGTTATGATCCACACAGTCAAATGCCTTTGCATAATCAATGAAACACAGATAGACATTCTTCTGGTATTCTCTGCTTTCAGCCAAGATCCATCTAACATCAAATGGTTAGAGTGATAGATACTCAAAATGAGAAGAAACAGCAGCAAACACCCATTAATAAGTGGTACATGGAATGTACAAAGTAAGAATGTAGAAAAATTAGAAGTTGTAAAAAATAAAATATGTAAAGATAGACATTTTAGGCATTGTTATTGTGTTGTTTATCGCCATCAAGTCAAGCACAACTCATAGCAACCCTATGAACAAAAGGCCTGAAGCCTTTCTGTAACTATCATCATTTATGAAAGTTCATAGAGTTTCCAGAGGTATGTTATTTAGGAAGTGGATGCCGCTCCTTCTTCTAGGTATTAGTGAGCTGAAATGGATTGATACTGGCCACTTTGAATCAGACAATCATATGATCTACTATGCTGGAAATAAAAAAATTGAAGATGAATGCTATTGCATTTATAGTGAAAAAAGCCAATGCAAGAGCTATCTTGAAGTACAATGCTGTGAGTGATAGGATGTTATCCATACATATACAAAGAAGACTTAGAAATACAACTCTTATTCAAATATAAGCACCAACAACTAAAGACAAAGATGAAGAAATTGCAGAATTCTACTAACTTTTGCAGTTTGATATTGATGGAACGTGCAGTCAAGATGCATTAGTAATAATGGTGACTGGAATGCAAAAGTTGGAAACAAAGTAGGAAGACTGCCAGTTGAAAAATATGGAGTTGGTGACAGAAATGAGATTGGAGAGAGAATGATTGAATTTTATACATTCAATAATTTATTCATCACAAAGATTTATTTTTTATGCAAATATCTTTTTAAAAGCCCACAAAAGTCAACTTTAAACATGAACCTCACATGATGGTCGGCACTAGAATCAGATTGACTATGTCTGCAGAAAGAATCCCTGGAGATGCTCAGTATCGGAAATCAAAGCCAGGCCAGGTGCTGACTGTGGAATAGAACAACAATTGTTGTTGTTGTTGATTGCCATCGAGTCAAGCATGACTCAAAGCAACCCCATGAACAAAGGGCCTGAAGCCCTTCCACAACCATCACCATTTGTCAAAGTTCACAGAATTTCCAGAGGCATGCCGTTTAGGAAGTGGATGCCACTCCGGCTTCCAAGACCACCAATTACTCATGTGTAAATTCAAATTGAAGTTGAAGAAAATGAAAACAAGTCCACAAAGAGCCAAAATGTGATCTTTAATCTACCCACATTCATATTAGTATATGCTATAAATTTAACCACTTATATAGCAGAGCCAGCAGGGCTCTATAATCCTTTATAAGCTTCTCAATCATAACCAAGCATCCTGGAGGAATGAGTTGCTGGTTGTGAGGCTTTGGTACCATATTCTTGAAACACATTCAAGTCAATTGGTATGACTGTCCACAAAGGCCATGTTCTACATGCTACTTTGCTAAGTAGTGACTGAGGTCTTAAAAGCTTGTGAGCTGGGGAGCTCTGGTGGCCTAGTGGCAAGAAGCTGTGCTGCAATCCCAAAGGTACACGGTTCAAATCCACCAGATGCTCTGCCGGAGAAGGAGGGACAATTTCCTCCTGTACCAGTCAGATCTGATTTGACGGTACATGCACAAAAAATAATAATATAACATTTGAAAAAAAGCTTGTGAGCTTTGTTCCTATCTGAAACAAAGAGGAAAGAAAAGCAAAGAAATATGGAAAGTATCAACCCAAAAGACTAATGGAAAATGCAAACACAAACTTCCATGACCAACTTCCTTAGACCAGAACTAGATGGTGCTTGGTTACCATCGTTGACCACCCCGAAAGGGATCACAGATAGAAAGGGATCCTGGATAGAATGAGGGAAATGTAGACTAAAACTAAAAAAAATAGAAAATGGTCAGACTTACTGGTCTGATAGAGACTGGTGGAACCCCCAAGACTATAGTCTTTAGTCTCTAGACCCTTTGAACCTATAACAAAAATCATCCTGTAGCTAAGGTTTCAGCTAAGCCAACAGATAAGCCTATAAAGTTACCAATAACCCAGAAAGGCACTAAGTCTTTAGAATAACCAACCATGTATCAAAAGAGCAAAGCAGCATTTGCCCAAGGATACAGTTCTGAAGACAGGTAGGATATAAGGATGCAAATGAGAATTACAGGGAGGAATTGGGAAGCATATGATTACATTGTAAATATTATGATTAATAAGCTCTGGTAATGACCTAGTGGTAAGAAGCTGTGCTACAATCCATAACCCACCCGGTTTGAATCCACCAGCTGTTTCACAGGAGAAGGATGGGCAGTCTCCTCCTGTGCAATTAACTGCCTCTGAAAACCTGCTGGAGGTCAGCTGTGGGTCAGTTCTGACTCAGTAGTATAAAACAACAACAACATTATGATTTATGTACTAAAACAAAAGGTGTATGAATGGTTGAATGAAAAATTAATTTTTATTTGTAAACTCTAATTCAGTTTACAGTAAAAAAAAATTTAAAAACAGAATCTTAATCTTGGTGGCATGGAATCTGTGTTATGTGATTGTTGTTGTGAAAGACTGTCCATCTTTTCCCCATGGAGCAGCAGTGGATTTGAACCACTTTCCTTTGAGTTGGCAATGTAACTCCTTACTCCCAGGCTCTAGAGCTCCTTAGAGTCTGTGTTGTGGTTGTTGTTGTTGTTGTGTACCATCAAGTCAACTCATCGCTGACCTTCCAGTGAGTTTTCAGAGGCAGTGAATCACACAGGAAGAGATTGCCCATCTTTCTCCCACGGAGCAGCTGGTGGGTTTTAACCATATGCATTTGAGTTGGCAGCACAACTCCTTACCACTAAGCCACCAGACTCGCAAGTCTGTGTTAGTGATGATAAAATAGTTTGGAAAATGTTGCTGAAAAGACTTGAAAATGTTAGCAATTTTTAAAATGTAATCAGCATCCATATCACCCCAGTAAAGAAATGAATGGTAAAGTTCAGAAAATTACAGAGTGTGGAGCAATCAGAACTCTCATAGAAAGTGGTTTGACCACTGGGAAAACAGTACGGTACCTCCTAAAAATGTTGAGATTAGAAATACCATATGATCCAGCAATTCTAGGACATATACCTCTAAGTATATATCCTCGAGAAATAAGAACGGTAACATGAATAGATATGTACACACTCATGGTCCTTGCAACATTATTTATTACAGCAAAAAGATGGAAACAATCTAAGAGATCATTAAGGATGGATGGATGGATGGATAAACAAGCTATGGTCCATACACATAATGGAATAATACACAATATTAAAGAGTAATGATAAATTCACTAAATGCTTTATAATGTGGATAAACCTGGAAGACATTATACTGAATGAAATAAGCCATCCACAGACAGCAGGCGTGGCCTGGAGCAGCACCCAGACAGATGGCAGGTGCAGCTGGAGTGAAATAAGTCAATCACAAAGGATGAATATTATCTGACTCCACTATAATGAAAAGTCAAGTGGGAAGGTAAAGTCGAGAAGAGGTTTACACATGGAAAGAAGAAGCATGGTTACCGGAGAGGAAAAGAAAAATCACTAAATAGCAGACAGGTATTAGCAACTTGAATGAAGGGGAAGGCAACAATATACAGCAAGGGGGAGGTGAGCACAACAGGACTAAGGCAAAGGAAGATGGTTAGAGGTCACTAGACTTAAAGACAACAGAGATTAATACTATTATATACAACTGCCTGCATTAACAGTAACAGCAAATAACAATACATGAGTGTATAGATAGGCAGAGATGTAAGCTGAGCAGGTATGAGAAATCAAGCAGGGCCACATCCAGCAGCATATCTATGTTTGACCTAAAATATTTATACTTAAGTATTTGCAGGTGCCACAGATATATCAAAGTATATTCTTCTTGTTATGAGCTGTTAAGTCAGCTACAACTCACAGAGACCCTACGTAAGAATAGCTCTGACCCCTGCAGTGTCCTGAGCCAATCTCACTGCCTCTGACACACCTGTCCTGGTTATGCCAGTTACTGTGTCAATCCGTCTCATCCAGTGTCTCTCTCTCCTACAGTGTTCCTCCGCCCTTCCAAGTATGATCTTCTCAAAGGCCTGGTCTCTCCTAGCAACATACTCAAATTATGTCAGACGGAGCTTCAAAAACCTTGCCTCCAAGGAGCAACTTGATTTCACCCTCTCCAGGAAACCTGTTTTTTCTCTTGGCAGTCATGTTCAATGTTTTTCTCCAGTATAACTCAAAGACATTGATTCTTCTTCTATAACCGTTAGTCATTTTCCAGCACTCTGACGCCTAGCAATTAATTGCAAAAACCGTGGCCTGAATCAGGCACATCTTAGTTTCTAGACTTACATCGTTGTTTGTTAGCATTCTGGAGAGGTTCCCCCTGACAGCAGATTTTCCCAATGCAATTAATCTTTTGATTTCCTAACAACTGGTAACAAGAGTATTGATTATGGACCCAAGCAAACTGTAATTGTTAACCATCTCAATATCTTCTCCCATCTCCTAGTGGTGAGAATTTTTGTTTTCTTGATGTTGAACCTCAATCCATTTTGAAAACTGCAGTCTTTGACCTTCTGCAGCAAACGCTTCAGGTCCTCTTCAGTTTTGGCAAGCAAGGTTATTTCATCTGCTTAACATAGGTTGTTGATGAGTCTTCCTCCAATCCTGATGCCACATTCCTCCTCATAAAATCAAGCCTCCTGCATTATCTGTTCCATATATAGACTGAAAAGGTATGGAGACAGGACCCATCCCTGCTGTACTCCTTTCCTGGTTTTGAGCCATGCAATGTTTCCTTGCTTTGTTCTGACAATTGCTTCCTGGTCCAAGTGTAGGTTTCACATGAGCACAATCAAGTTTTCTGGGATTCCCATTCTTCTCAAGGTTAGCCACAATTTGCTGTGACCACACAGTCAAATACCTTCACATAGTCAATGAAACACAGATAGACATTCCTTTGGTACTCTCTGCTTTCAGCCAAGATCCATCTAACATTGGCAATAATGTCCTTAGTTCCACAACCCGTTCTAAACCAGCTTGTACATCTGGCAGTTCTCTGTCAATGTACTATTGCAGTAGTTTTTTTTTAATAATCTTCAGCAGGGTTTTGCTTGTATGTCATGTTAATAATATTGTTCAATAATTTCCACACCCTGTTCGATCACATTTTTTTAATAGGTGTAATAGGATACAATCTCGTTCTGGTAAGATCTATGTTAAGGTCTTGGAAACCCAGTGGAGGGGCACTGTGGGTTGGAACTAACTCAGTGATAGAGAGATCCAGTGGGTTGAGGGGTATGGATCACAACAAACTGTGGCTGACTCTGAGAAGAATGGGAATCCCAAAACATTTGATTGTTCTTATGCCTAACCTATACTTGGACCAGGAGGCAGTGATCAGAACAGAGCAAGGAGACACTGCATGGTTCATAATCAGGAAGGGTGTATGCCAGGAATGTGTCCTATCTCCATACCTTTTCAACCTATGTGCAGAACCAGTCATCCAGGAGACTGGGCTCTACGAGGAAGAATGTCGCATTAGGATTGAAGGAAGATTCATCAACAACCTGTGTGATACAGATGACACAACTCTGTTTGCTGAAGCTGAGGAGGACCTGAAGCGCTTCAGATCAAGGACCACAGCCTTCAATATGATTGAAGCTCAACATCAAGAAAACAAAGATTCTCACCACTGGGCTGTTTGGCTGCAATATGATAGATGGTGAAGAGCTTGAGATTGTTAACAGATTTCGTTTGCTTGGCTCCACAATCAACACTCTTGGTACTAACAGCCAGGAAATCAAGAGACCAATTGCATTGGGAAAGTCATCTGTCAGGGACTTCTCCAGAGTATTGAAGAACAATGACATCAGCCTGGAGACTAAGGTGCACCTGACCCAGGCCATAATCTTTGCAATTGCTTGCTTTTTCTCAGAGAGCTGGACAATGATTAGGGATGAGAGAAAGAGAACTGATGCCTTAAGATGTGGTGCTGGAAAAGAGTGTTGAATATACCATGGACTGCCAGGAAAACAAACAGGTTCATCCTAGAGAGGGTGAAGCCAAGCTGTTCCTTGGAGGCAAGGATTTTGAGTCTTCATCTGACATACTTTGGACATACTTTGGAGGGACCGGTCCTTGGAGAGGGACATCTTGCTTGGAACGGTGGAGGGAGGAAGAGAAGAAGACTGTTGATGAGATAGATTGATACAGTGACTGGGGTAATGAGGGTAGGAGTGTTAGAGACAGTGAAACTGGCACAGGATAGAGAAGGTTTCAGGGCTATTGCACATGTTGTTATTGTTGTTAAGTGCCATCAAGTCATAGGAGACTCACAGAGACCCTATGAATGAAAGACCTGGACACTTGTATAACTTTTGTCTTTTATCCAGGTTCATAGAGTTTCCAGAAGCAAGCTATTTCAGAAGTGGAAGCCACTCCTGCTCCCAAGCTTGTTTTAATCGAGGAGCTCCACCAAACACTGTCTACCATGGGTAACCATTCTCGCATTTGACACATCAGTGTCTCAGTGTTCAGTTTCACAGCAACCATGAGTTACCTCTATACAGCAAGTGGACAGACCAGGGCTATATGACCTAGAAGAATGTTTCACCAAAAACAATTAAAGACATGCCAACGGCCGTGGATTAGAGTCACCCGCCTTTGGCTTGGTATCATCACTTTCTGCCCACTAGGCCAACAGAGCTCTCTCTATGTTGCAAATACATTATTTAAAAGACATAATAACATTATACTTGGACCTCACCTGATGGGCTGCATAGGAATCAGGTTGACTACATCTTGAAAGGAATTGTTGGAGAAGCTCAATATCAGCAGTCAAAACTAGGCCAGGGGCAGACTGTGAGTCAGACAATCAATTATTCATGTGCAAGTTCAAATTGAGGCTGAAGAAAAGGAAAATAAGTCCATGAGAACCAAGTTATGATCTTGAATCTATTCCATCTGAATTTCAAGATCATCTTAAAAATAGGTTTGAAGCATTGAACACCAATGATAGAAGACCAGATGAGTTATGGGATGATATTAAGGATATCATCCATCAAGAAAGCAAAAGGTCATTACAAAGACAGAGAAGAAAGAAAAAGCCAAAATGGATGTCACAGAGACTTCAAAAATTCACTAGAGCTTCAGGAAGCCAAAACAAAGGAAAATCATGCCAAATTAAGAGAGCTGAATAGAAGATTTCAAAGGGCAGTTCAAGAAGACAAACCAAAGTGTTATAACAGAATGTGTAGAGAGCTGAAATTGGATAATAAAAAGGGAAGAACGCGCTCTGCATTTCTCAAGTTGAGAACTAAAGAACAAATTGAAGCCTCAAGTCACAATATTGAAAGATACTGTGCGCAATATATTGAATGACACAGAAAGCATCAAAAAAAGATGGAGGGAATACATAGAGTTATTGTATAGGATAGTACAGGGTTCGGATTTGTTATTCATAGGGTCGCTATGGGCTGTAATCGGCTCAACAGCACCTAACAACTAACAACAACAACAACAACAACATAAAGTGAACAATAATATTGTGAAAAATTGTGCAACACCATAGTTCAAAAGCAATTTTTCTCCAGTCTTCCTTATTCACTGTCCAATTTTCATACACATATCCAGAGATTTAAATGAGTTTAGAAGGTTCTGAAGGGGCCAGTACTAGGGATATTATAACTATTGTTAGAGGACTCTTGGCTGAAAGCAAAAAGTACCAGAGGAATGCCTGTCTGTGTTTCATTGATTATGCAAAGGCACTTCACTGTGTGGACCACAACAAACTGTGGTTGACTCTGAGAAGAATGAGAATCCCAGAACACTTGATTGTACTTATATGAAACCTATACTTGGACCAGGAGGTGTGGTCAAAACAGAGCAAGGAGACACTGCATGATTCAAAATCAGGAAGGGTGTATGCCGGGGATGTGTCCTATCTCCATACCTTTTCAATCTATTATACAGAACAGATCATCCAGGAAGCTGGGCTCTATGAAGAGAAATGTGGCACCAGGATTGGAGGAAGACTCATCGAGAACCTGTGTTTTGCAGATTTCACAAACTTGCTTGTGGAAACTGAGGAGGATTTGAAGCACTTAATGCAGAGGGTCAAGGACTTCAATATGGACTGAAGCTCGACATCAAGAAAACAGATTCTCACCACTGGGCCAATTTGAAGCATCATGATAGATAAAGAGACTGAGATTGTTAACTTTCATTTGTTTGGCTCTAAAAATCAACAATCTTGGTTCCAGCAGCCAGAAAAATCAAAAGACAAATTGCATTGGGAAAGTCTGCTGTCAGGGATTTCTCCAGACCACTGAAGAGCAACAATTTCAGTCTGGAGACTAAGGTGTGCCTCATCCAGGCCATGGTCTTGACAATTAAGTGCTATGCAACAAACGCTGGACAATGACTAGGAATGATAGGAGGAAAATTGATGCCTTTAAGCTGTGATGCTGGAAAAGAGTATTGAAAACACCATGGACTGCTAGGAGAACAAACAGGTTCTTCCTAGAGAGGGTGAAACCAGGCTGCTTCTTGGAGGCAAGGATCCTGAAGTTCCATCTGACATAATTTGGGCATGTTGCAATGAGGGATCAGTCTTTGGAGAGGGACGTCATGTTTGGGAGGGTAGAGTACAAGAGAGGAAGACTCTCGAGATGGATTGTCTCAGTGACTGGGGAAACGGGGGTAGGTGTGTCAGAGACAAGAAGGTTGGCTCAGGAAGAGCAGGATTCAGAGATTTTGTACATAGGGTCACTATGAGTCCCAGGTGACTCGACGGCACATAACAATATTCAGAGATTGAGAATATTATGGTTTGGGTCAGGTGAACCTTAGTCCTAAAAGTGACATCCTTGCTCTTTAACACTTTAAAGAGATCCTTGTCAACAGATTTGCCTAATATAATAATACATCCTTTGATATCATAACTCCTACATGAGTAGTGATTATGGATCCAAATATAAGGATATTCTTTACAACTTCAATCACCTCTCTGTTGATCATTATGTTGCCTATTGGCCCCATTGGGAGGATTTTTCTATACACTGGAATGTAATTTATACTGAAGGCTACAGTCTTTGCGCCTCATCAATAAGTGCTTCAAGCCCTCGTTTTTTGCAAGCAAGCTGTGTCATCTGCAATATTGCAGGTTATTAATGAGTCTTCCTCCATTCCTGATGTCACATTTTTCTTCATATAGTCCAGCTTTTTAGATTATTTGCTCAGATGGTGCTGCTATTTTTATACTTTTGTGCAGTCATCACAATGATTCCACAACAATTAGACCCCTTTACATTCCTATCAGCAATAAGAGATCAGTTTCCCCACATTTTTTGCCATTTGTTATTTTCTGTTTTTTTAACCATTGCCATTCTAGTAGGGATGAGGCAATGCTTCATTGTAGTTTTTTGATCAGCTGCCATGGGGTTTATTCTGATTATGACTCATGATGACCCCAGGTGTGTCATAGTGGAGCTTCTCCCCAAGGGGTTCTCTTTTCATTTTGTTATGGTCCTTGTAGTTTTGATTTTGAGTTCTCTAATGACTAATGATTAGGGATGATAAAAAGAAATTGGTGTCTTTGAGCTGTGGTGCTAGAGAAGAGTGTTGAATACACCATGGATGGCTAGGAAAACAAAATAGGTTCGTCCTGGAGAGAGTGAGACCAGGCTGCTCCTTGGCGGCAAGGATTCTGAAGCTTCGTCTGATATACTTTGGGTATGTTGCAAGGAGGGATCAGTCCTTGGAGAAGGACGTCATGCTTGGGATAAGGGAGGGACAGTCAAGAGAGGAAGACCCTCGATGAGATGGATTGATTCAGTGACTGGGGTAATGGGGGTAGGTGTGTCACAGACAATAAGATTGGCACAGGATAATCTACAACCAGGAGAAGACAAAATAGATGAATGGGACCTTCTAAGAATCAAATCCCTATGCATATCCAAAAACTTCTCCAATAGAGTAAAAAGGGAAGCCACAGACTGGGGGTAAAAATATTTGGTAATGACATGTCAGATAAGGGACTTATACCCAGAATTTATAAAATACTTGAACACCACAATAAGATAAAGGCAAATAATCCAATAGAAAAATGGGCACAGGATATGAACAGACACTTCACCGAAGAAGACATTCAGATGGCCAACAAGCACATGAATAAATGTTCAAAGTCCCTAGCTCTAAGACAGATGCAAAATATATAGCAAAATATAACAGAACAGCAAACAACAAATGCAGGCGAGGATGTGGAGAAACTGGAACTTTTATTCACTGTTGGTGGGAATGTAAGATGGTGCAACCATTGTAGAAGGCAGTGTGGTGCTTTCTCAAAAAATTGCAAATAGAGATACCATTTGACCCAGCAATCCCATTACTGGGAATATACCCCAGAGAGACCATGTCTGCCATCCAAGCAGATATATGCACACCCATGTTTATTGCAGCTTTGTTTACAATAGCAAAG
>NW_006399926.1:1605958-1665000 GCF_000299155.1 Elephantulus edwardii
TCTCTTCGGAGAGGGAAGCGAGCTGGTGGGGAGGGGTGGGAAGGGAGAAAATTGTGGCAATGAATGAATGGAAATCCAAAACATCTGTAAAAAAAAATAAAAAAAAATTAAAAAAGACTGGCACAGGATAGAGCAGGGTTTAGGGCTCTTGTACATAGGGTCGCTAGGAGTCACAGGTGACTTGACAGCACATAACAACAACAACGACAATGAGGGTTTTATGGTGACCTCGTGGTAAGGACCTGCTCTGCCTGCCAAAGGCACGTGGTTCAGATCTACCACCTGCTCTGTGGGAGAAAGACGGGCAGGCTCTTCCAGTGTCATTTCCTGCCTCTAAAAACCTGCTGCAGGGTCAGCTATGAGTCAGTTGCAACTCAACTCAGCACATAACAACAATGACTAATGGCAGTGAGTATTCTTATTATTTTCTTGCCTATTTCTTGTACGCTGCTCTTTGTTTAGTCATATTATGCTGCTCATCCCTTGCAATGAGCATCGTTCTATGTATCTGTTGGCCAATTAAGAAGATCTTTATATGACATATTTGTCTCAAAGCCAATTTATAGAGATTTGAATTATCAATATATGGAGAGGAGGTAGTCCTTCAGATGAGTCTTGTTGTGTGGTCTCCATGTCCCCCCCCCTCCAATAACTGCAAGCTTGTCTAACAAACTGCAGTGTCCTTCCACTCCCAACTCCAGGCTTAATAAGTAACAGGCCTAAAGTAATGCAATTTCAGATTCAATTTGTGCATAGTTGTCCAGCTACTCCCTCTGGGTGAGGAAGTCTACATGGGAGTGCATGTAATGAGGCAGGTATAGCCTGGAGTATGAAACCGGGTGCGGAGGGCATCCCTGGCTGCTTGCTTGTGGTCCATCACATGGCATGCATACATAGAAGAATTTCTGTCTGTCCAGGCAGCACTTGAGTCAGGGCATGGCTCATTGTGGCATTGTTTTCTTTTGTGTGATGTCTGTTGTTTGTGAGTAATTACAGTCGTTTTTATTTGCCAACCTTTTATGAGTGTCTTGTGTGTATGGCTTGATCATCTTGCATGGATGTAACTTACACCCATGGAGCGGCTGACACTGCTGGACCGAATCCTGCTCTTTGCAGTCTGACTGCTATAGGAATTTTGAGGCAATCTGTGTGTTCATTTTATTGTCAATGAAGGGAGCTGTTGTATGATATATTTATGTTTCATGACCAGGTACTCTTAGATGTTATTTCTAAAAATACTATTTACAAGCCTTGAAATAACTTTGGAAAGTGCTTATGCATGTTAACTGAAAAAGCAGAATTGAAACAGTTGAGATACAAACTAAGTAACATACAGGCTTAGAGAAAAAAAATCTGGAAGGAAAGTCATGGATGGTTGCCTCCCAAGAACTAAATATGGATCCTTTTTTCTACTTTAAATTTATCTGTGTTTTCAATTTTACTACAGAGTGTGGATTACAAATCTGTTTTAGAGGGAAGTGCAACCAGGGTGGTCTTACATACTTTCGGCATGTTGTCAGGAGGGGCTTAGAAAAAGTCCTTAGAAAAAGATATTATGTTATCAAAGGTAGAGGGTCAAAGAAGGAGAGGAAGACTCAAAGAGATGGATTGACATAGTGACTGTAACAATGGGCTCATGGTATTGGAAATGTGAGGCTGGATAGGATGGGGCAGGGTTCAGATCTATTATTCATAAGTTCCATATGAGGTGAGGTCAATTTGATGGTGCATTACAACAACAGGTTATAATTTTACCTAAAAAACAAAAAAGAAAAAATTTAAAATGACATGAGGGGTGTTGTGATCTTCATGTAAGGTAATGTGCCCCGCTGTGCAGGACTGTGCTACTCATTCTACCTGTTGGCTAGTTAGCTGCAACGTTTATGTATTTGCTTTATCCCCCTCCGCCTTCTAGTGCAGCGGCCCCCACCTGCTCATCCTGGTGTCCCCGAGGCCACAGTGCCCGCGCAGCCTCCCACGTCCACGCAGACGCACCCAGGACACACTCGCCGTCTCAGTGGGGCTCTGGCGCCCCCAGGTGGCCCGATGGGAAAGTGTACGCGAACGCCTTTGCTTAGAAAGCTGTTGTCCTGATGGAAGAGGCTCCTGGCGCAACGGGACAGTGATCGGTGCCATGCACATGTGACAGTGAGCTTCTGTAAAGATTTATAGCCTTGGAAACTCTATGGGGCAGTTGTCTGTGCTATAGCGTCACTGTGAGTAGGAATTAGACTCTTATAGCTCTTGGTTTTAAGACCTCATACGCTTTGGGAGCCTTATGTGTCCTCCCTGAACTGGAAAAGGATTTCCTTCTTTAAAGATCCCTGCTCCAGCCCGTGGGTTGGGGTGGTTAAAGAATGGGTCAGGGCTTCTCAGCAGGACTTTGGAGACCTTTCTCCTCTCATCAGTTTTGCTTTTACTAATCATTTTCCCATGCTCTCAAATGTGCTCTTTTCTGACATTTGGCTGCAGCCTCAACTCCTCTGCTCCACAGGATCCAGTCTTTTCTTGTTTGGTGGGGAGCATGGTGTCACCCATAGAGCAGGAGTCTCCAGCCAGGACCGTAAGGTGTCTGCCACTTGCCGGCTTTGTGACTTTGGGTAAGTTAGCTCTGGGCCTTCTTTTTCACCCACAGAAGGGACAAAGATAGTGTGAGGTTCAAACGAGACAGTGGGAGATGCTTTGGGAATTGTAAAGGGCCTGGGAAAGGCTAGCCACTTTAAATCATTTCCCCTTAGCGGGGTTCATCCCCTCAGTGAGGCATCCTTGGGAGCCACAGCCTGCACTTTTTTTTTAGGTTTTCCATTCATTGTTGCACTTTTCCCCCTCCCCACCCCCCATTCACTCTTCTTCTTGAAAAGAAAAACTCTTTCATTATTATGCAATCCCTCCCACCCCCAAATCTACTATGCAGCCTTCAGTCTGGACTTCTGTAATGACAAGAATACCCATTCATATGTGCCTTTTAAACACTCTCTCCCTCATCTCTTTCAATGCAATATACATCATTCCTCCCCTCCTTTTGTCTTCCCTCAACCCTGATGTCAGTCCCATTTTATAATTGTGGCCCTATACAATATTTGTCCTTTTGTGACTGATATAGTTCACTCAGCATAACGTCCTCCAGGTTCACCCATTTTGAATATTGAGTTCCTTGTTTTTCAATGCAGCGTAGTATTCCATTGTGTGAATATACCACAGCATCTCTATCCATTTGTTTGTTGATGGGCACTTAGGTTATTTCCAACTGCTTGCTATTGTGAACAAAGTGGCGATAAACATGGGTGTGCATGTATCTGCTTGGATGTCAGTTATGGTCTCTTTAGGGTAAATTCCCGGTAGTGGAATTGCTGGGTCAAATGGTCTCTATTTGCAACTTTTTGAGAAAGCGCCCTACAGCCTTCCATAGTGGTTGCATCATTTTACACTCCCACGAACAGTGAGTAAGGGTTCCAGTTTCTCCACAACCTTGTCAGCATTTGATGTTTGCTGGCAGCCTGCACATTGTGACTCCAAACCGACTGTGACTACCAGAAGACAGTGTTGGCTTGCTTATTTCCCAATTTCAAGCTGAGTACTGAGTCTCTTCACCGTCGGATGAAGAAACAATTCACGACTTGGTTTTCAAGTTCTGATTGTTTTCTGCTGGTCTGGCCTTGAAGCTCTGAGGCATCTTCACCATCAGACTGCACCACCAGGTTAATACTCCTGCTTAGAGATTAGGATGGTGTACTGGGTTACACCTTGGTGGAAAAATGGGTTAAGTGTTGGGCTGTTAACTTAAAGGTTGGTGATTCCAATCCATCAGCTGTTCCTTGGGAGAAGAAAGTGGCTGTCTGCTTCCGTAGATTATTGTTGTTAGACGCTATTGACTTGACTACGACAGAGTCCCTGTGAATAAGAGATTGAAATCTTGCCCTGTCCTATGCCATCCTCACAGTCCCCGCCATACTCAAGCCATGCCGTCATTGTGTCAATCCATCTCCTTACAAGTTTTCCTCTCTTCAGATGACCCTCTGCCTTTCCCAGCATGGTGTCTTTTACCAAGAACTAGCACCTCCTGACCACATACCACAGTATGTGAGATACTGTTCTATAAAGATGGCACTGACAGCGAAGAAGGAAGCTTCTGCCCCTTCCAATACTGAAGCCAAAGCAAAGGCATTAAAGGTCAAGAAGGCAGTCCTGAAGGGCATCCGCAGCCACTAAAAGAAGATCCACACGTCACCCACCTTCCAGCGGCCTAAGACGATGAGACTCCAAAGGCAGCCCAAATACCCCCCGGAAGAGCACCCCCAGTAGAACTGAGCTTGACCACTACACCATCATCAAGTTTCCCCTGACCACTATGATTTGTCCAAGGTCCATACCTTGATTACACCTGATAGAGAGAAGGCGGCCCATGTCCGACTTGCTCCTGACTATGATGCTTTGGATGTTGAGATCATCTAAACTGAGTCCAGCTGGCTAATTATTTTTTTTTAAATTTTATTATTTTGTGTGTCTGTACCATCAAATTGGATCTGACTGGTACAGGAGGAGATTGCCCCTCCTTCAGCAGAGCCTCTGGTGGATTTGAACCGCATATCTCTGGGATTGCAGTGCAGCTTCTTGCCACTAGGCCACCAGAGCTCCCCAGCTGGCTACTTCTAAATACAATTTTTTTTCTCACCAACAAACCCAAGAACAAAAGTATGTGGGGCAAAGTTTCACCATCTTTGTCTCTAAGGAGCACTCTGGTTGCATTTCCTCCAAGATGGATTTATTCTTTTTGGAAGTCCACAGTGTATTCAACACTCCTTGGAAGTCTTATAGGGCAGTTTTACTCTGTCCTACAAAGTCACCATGACTTGTTCTGTGGTGTTAACTCAAGGACAAATGTAGATGGCATTTAATAGGTGCTGCCTGAATGAAGGAAGTCAGGAAGGAGAAGCCTGCCATCCAGTTTCTACCTCTTTCCATGGTTTCCATGAGCAAGAGACACACAGTGGGTGGGTGACGCACAGCTGCAGGCCTGGGCCCAGCTGCCCCTGGAGCTGAGTGCTGTCATTCGCACCAGAAGTGCCCTGAGGCATCATCCTCTCCTGCCTCCTCCGTGCTGGGCAGTGATGATCATGACGGTGCAGGTAAACTATTCGGTGCAGGTAAACTATTCGACACTTGAGCATGTGTCCCTCTGCGCATATCATGACGCCCACCAACAAAGAGACACCACAGCAGCCAGGGATAGAAACAACTAGTGTATTGATTTGGGGGAAGAGAAGAGAGGTGCAGATGGGAAATTGGGAGGCAAAGGGCTTTTTAGTGTTTGCGGGAAAACCACTGCCACACTCCCTCTGCCGCTTCTCACCTTCCTCCTCTGGGGTGAGGCCCCAGCTCTCATCCTGCTTGCCCTCCCTCTCCCTTCTCCCTGTACCCCACTTGACCCTGACCTTCAGTGACTACCCAGAGTCCACCCAGCTCTAAAGCTGGGAGAAGGCATATTCAAACTAACTCTTCTTCCACCTCCCACCTCCTTCCCATCTCTTGTCTAAATAATAAACGGGGGAAAAGCAAGTGCAGCTGGTATCAGGGAAAATCAGCTCACCCCGGGGTTGGGGACTGGGGTGGGTCTGGGGACAGGGGCAGGCAGAGGAGCCTCAGCCAGGTGTAGTGGAATGGGAGGCTGGATCCAGGGCTTGGCTTAGCCCTCCTCCTCCTCCGAGCCGGCCCAGCCAGGAGAGGGGCCTGCCGACCTGGGAGGGAGCTTGGGCAGACAAGACTCCATGCCGACCTCTCAGGCACCATGTCATAGGGTCCCCGGGGTGGGGGCAGCAGCCAGGGCACAAAAGCAAAAACTAGAATATGTAAAAGCACCCTTTTCCCTTGGCTCCAACAGGAAGCCCTTTTTGGTTTTAAGGCAGATGTGGCGTTTCCTGGGGTCAGTGGAAAAGGAGGAAGGAGGAAGATAGAAAATTGGATTTCGATGCCTTTTTTTTTATCACTTGGGCTTTTTTCCTTCAGTATAAAACCACTGTAGAAAATAACTTCTCTTAGAAAAAAAATCAAAACACAGAAGAAAAAAAGAAACAACCAAAGGGTAATTTTCTTTGGCTTAAAGCCCTCACTGATGAGGCGGTGGGCAGGTTTGAGGGGAGGAAGTCAGTAGAGACCTCCGCCACACCCTGCCCAGGCAGGTCCCAGATTACATGATGCTGCAGTTTTGGGCATTCTAAGAGAGAAGAGAGAAGGGGAGAGGCATTAGGGGCTGTGCTGGTCCCTGCTCCCTCCCTTACCCCAGAAGGCAGGCCCTACTGTTTCCTCTGACTTCTGCTCCAGCCCTGTGTCTGCCCTCTAGTCTGGGGCTCAGACAGGAGGGGCAGAGTGCAAGGGTGGGCTGCCTAGGACCTTGGCCTATGGAGAGGAGGCTCCCACTCCTCCAGGCTGCTGGAGAGAAGGCTCTTCCTCCCCAAGGTCTCCTCAGGCTAACCCTCTGCCTTCGGGCTGTGGTGACAAAGGGAAGAACTCACCTGGGTTCGGGGACTGGAGTTGCCCAGGAGGTAGGAGCGAGGGACCAGGTTGTCCCCGAAGCTGCCACCCCCACTGCCCCCCATGCTGCTGCGGTAGCTTCGTGTGACTGTGACACTGGAGGCAGAAGAGCCAGAGGAGATGGATCCGCCCACCTGGGCTCCTGATCCGCTGGCTGAGGCCTTTTCGGCGGGCTGCCCGCATGTCCCGCACAGCACGGTGCGCGAGCGCAGGTTGTACTCAGCAGGGTCCCCCGAGCCGCTGCCATGGGAGCCCTGAGGAGGGAGACAAGGCTCAGGCGGGACGGCGAGTCTGGGACTGACCACTCAGGCCCAACACCCAGGCTCCAGCACCTGCAGGCTCCCAGCAACATGGCAGGGAGGTGGCGCTTCTGAACCCAGGAACCAGAGCTCAAGGGGGCTGGGAGAAGCTGGGGAGACATGCCCAATGCATGAGGTGAGAAGCTTGCTCAGGAGGCCTTAGGGACATGGATATGGCTTTGATTTTATTCCAGTGATTCTAAGCTTAAGACAAAAAAGAGATAGAATAAGCTTGTGGGACAGTAGGCATGCTTGGGACAGGAATGAGAGAGGGCATTGTTGCAGGAGAAAGAGGGGACTTAAGAGGGCATGCATGCAATAGAGATGAGGAAGAGACAAAAGGAAATGCAAAGAAATGGGAGGAGTGAGGCAGGGCCAGGGTGCCCCACGTCTGTCCTCCCATTCCCTTCTCAAGACACAAATCTGGACCGGTAGGCACAGCTCCCACGAGAACACTCCTTTGGCATGAGAAAGTTCCCTCTCCCTTCCTTACCAGAGTAGGGCACCCAGATGCCTGGGTTCCCTGATCAAGGTAGAGGGAGGAGGGAGAAGAAAGGCCAGGGCAGCAAGTGAAGTTCCAAAATTATTCTTTAATGAAAAGCTTTTTGGCATGGAAAGGCTGGGAGAGGCTGCCCAGGCCTGGCCAGGCGGCCCAGTGCGGGCTCAGCCTCAGCGGCGGCTGCCACTCACATGGTGGTGATGGATCAGGTCATCTCCATCCTCATCCTCGTCGTCATCAACCACGGACGTCACTGAGCGCACCAGCTTGCGCATGGCCACCTCCTGTCAGGGACACGGACCAAGCCCAAGGGTCAGCCCGGGGAGGGGAGAGCAGTGTTTCTACTACGATGACCACCAGGAAATCTTTCTCACTGTCTGCCCTTTGTCTACTACACAGCTTACTCTGTCCTCTGTGGTATTAGAGCCAAGAAACTTGTTTCTACCTCAAGGAGAAGAGCCCCATTGAGCTCTCTGGGTACAACTATGCCTTTAACAATTCTCACTAACTTTCAACCCCTCACGATTCTAGGTAGGCATCTTTTGGTGTGCCCACTGGCTAGGAGGTCAGGACTTGGGACTGCACCACAGAGCTGGGGCAACGTGATCCTGAATGAGTTGTCTCAGGTTGGCAGAGCCCGCTGATGCGGCCACCAGCGGGAGCCATTCCAGCAGGATGCCGACAGGGGGCAGCATACTCACTTCCCCGGAGGAGTTGATGAGCGCCGTGCGCAGGCTGTTCCCGCAGCCCCAGGTGTTCTGCGCCTTCCACACCAAGTCGGTAGGGGGGTTGTGGGTAGCTCCAGCTCCAGCAGCCCAGATCTGGGGAGGCGGGATTACAGAAGGGGTGCTCACTCCAGCACTGGAATACTCAAGCCAGGCCATCCCTGTCCAACGTGGTCCCTAGCCCTGCCACTCACCGTCACCACCTGCCCGGCCTTCAGAGTGAACTTGGGTGGAAAGCGGTAGCTCATCAAGGGATCATCTCCATTTTGGCGTTTGATCTGCCAATTGCCCATGGACTGGTCCTGCCAGGAAGAGAGGGGGAAAGGAAGGTGAGGAGACTCACCCAGGTGCCCAGACAGGTTCTCCTCAGCTTTCAGTCAGGGACCTACATGGCCACCCTCTTCCACCCAGGATAACAGCTACAGTCTGTGGGGCCAGATACATTTGAAGTGAAATCTTTCATCTCTCTACTCTGGTGGCCAAGTAGCAAGAAGCTGTGCTGCAATCCCAAAGGCACACGGTTTGAGGCCACTGGCTGCTCTGTGGGAGAAGGACTGACAATCTCCTCCTGTGCAATTAACTACCTCTGAAAAAAACACACTGGCAGGTCGGCTATGGGTCAGTTCTGACTCGACAGTACACAACAACAACACAACAACTCTGCAGGAGAAAGATGATTAATCTCCTCCTGTGCAATTTACAGCTTCTGAAAACCTGCTATGAGTCGATTCTGACTCAACCGCACATAACAACTCAGAGAGTTCAGAACTATTATTTATTCCCATTTTACACATGAGGAAGCTGTCTGTCCAGCCTCCCAGCCAACTAATGGTGGATCCAGGCCTGGACCAGAATACCTAGAATCGCCCTGATCCCCCTTTCTCAGGGGAGAGACCATCCTCCCTCCAGCCTTCATCCCTTCCCCTCCCAGGTGCTGTCCTAACCCAGCAGCTCCCTCGGACGCTGACCTACCTCATTGGACTTGTTGCGCAGCCGCACAAACTTGCCGTCCTCATCCACCTCCTCCACAGCCACACGTCCGCTGGTGCGCGCGTGCTGCGAGAAGCTGCTGCGGCTCTCGTGGTGCTGGTGCGACGGGGTGGTCTCCAGCTTGCGCTTCTTGGTGACGCTGCTCCCGCTCTGTGTCTGGGAGGAGTGGGATGAGGCTCGGCCTCTGCGCTGGGAGGTGGGGCTGGGGGACAGGCGTAGCCTGGGGAGGAGACAAACAGAGGACCTGGTCAAAGCCAGCGGCGGCCAGTGAGGCCCCTCCCAGCACCCTCCGAACAGTGAGCCAGCCCACCTCTCCTCTTCGCCCTCCAGGAGCTTGCGGTAGGCGTGGATCTCCATATCCAGGGCCAGCTTGATGTCCAGCAGCTCCTGGTACTCATCCAGCTGCTGCTGCATCCTTGCCCGCATTTCTGCCATCTCCCGCTCCTTCTCTGCCAGCAGCCGCCGGCTCGTGTCCCGCTCCCGGGCCAGGGAGTCCTCCAGGTCCCGCAGTTTTGCCTCCTTGGCTGCCAGCTGGGGTAGAAGAGGGGAGATCTAGTGAGTATTCTCAGAGGCCCAAAGAGTGTGGAGAGGCAGGGGTGTACTAAAGAGGTGTGGAGACTCAGTGATCTCCTCAGAGTTCGCCAAGCTTCCATCAGAGCCCATCACGGGTTCTCTTAGAGCCCGGATCAGTGACGACAAAGTCCTAAATATCTAACTTTGAGGCTAACATCAATGTGCTCCTGTCAAACGCTAGAGCCAGCTATGACAGCACTGATGCTTTTAACATCTCCTGTTTCATAAAAACTAGTTGCTCCTGAGTTAAGTCTGACTCCTGATAACCCCATGTGTGTCTGTAATCCCATGCGTGTCCTTGTAGAACTGTGCTCCACAGAGTTCTCAATGGCTGATTTCCTACCCCCCTAAAGGTGATCACAGGACTTTTCTCCCAAGGTGCATTTGGGTAGAGCGAAATCTCCCACCTGTGTTCAGTGCCTGAACATGCTAACCATCTGCACTTTCCAGGGACTCCCTGCATTTCTTGAAACTTTACACTTTGACTCTTGAGAGTCTCATGGCAGATCTGTGAGTTAAGGACAAGAAAGATGGTCTCTACTGTCCACTGAGGTAACCAAGGCTCTGAGAGGTGAGGGTCAGGTCATCTGACTCCAAATCCTGGGCCCCTTCTCTTGGTCTGTGGAGCATGTTCTGCCCTTCACTTCTACCCTCCCCTCCTCAGCCAGCCCCTGTGAGCTTCCCCCCTACACCCTGCTTAGACGTTGGCTGGTGAGGCCTCACCTGCTTCTGCAGCTGGCTGAGCTGCGCGGAGAGGCTGTCAATGCGGATTCGGGACTGCTGCAGCTCCTCGTGGGCCGCTCCCACCAGGTTGCTGTTCCTCTCGGCAGACTGCCTGGCGTTATCCAGCTGGAAGGAAGGATGCTGGGTTAGACTGGAAGGGATGCAGCCTCAGGTCCTGGGCCAGCCTGAGAACCCCAACTTCTCAGTGTGGGCAGAGGCAGGGCCCCCACGGACGGAAATATGATGGAACCAGAGGAGCACCCACCTTGGCAGAATAGGTCTTCTCTAGCTCCTTCTTGTACTGTTCCACCTGTTCCTCGTGCTGGGCCCGCAGCTCCTGCAGAGCGTCCGCCAGCCGGCTCTCAAATTCACGCTGCTTCCCATTATCGATCTCCACCAGCCGGGTCTCGTGGCGGCGCTTGGTTTCACGCAGCTCCTAAGGGAGTTGAGGCAAAGACACAGAAACTGAGATCAGTGCTAGTTCTTTGGATGGAGAGTCCCAGCTGGAGTTTACTCCACAGACCATGATCAGCCCCTTTGAGCTTGGAGCTGGATATCAACCGACGCCCACCCCAACCCATGAGAATGTGTACAGGTGAGCTCTGCACACAGCTGGGCCCCTGCCACACCCTCGGTCCTCACCTCACTGTAGATGTTCTTCTGGAAGTCCAGTTCCTCCTTCAGGGTCTGCAGCCTGTTCTCAGCATCCACCCGCCGCAGCATCTCATCCTGAAGTTGCTTCTTGGCCTCACCCAAAGCTGCCTCGAGCTAAGAGGAACGGAGCAGAGGTTAGAGCTGGGGACCTCAGATGGCCACTGAAGTCATGACATCCATGCACTCTTAATGACCACACTGGATGGGAACTACGCTGAGAAAAGAAAGATGTATCCCCATTCTCCCCTCCACCGCGAGAGCCAACCCCTCCTAGCACAGCATCACAATCCAGTAGGTCTGTGCAAAGTATAAAGGAAACATGTGGGAAGAAACCAAAGTGTGCCTTGTGAGAAGGGAGCTGGGGAAGAACTCTAAGAGGCTAAAACCCCAAAGATGGGCCAGTGGGCACTGCCCTGTAGGCTGGGGGTGAGGAGGGGCAGGGAAGAATATGTGTAGAGGTGCTGAGGTTTGAGGGCACACACATGCTCTGGGATCTCCAGAAGATCAGTACTGCTGAAGCCTTGAGTACAGGCGGGGAGAGTGATGGGAGAGGTGGCCAGCTGACTGGCTGGCAAGGGACTGGTTCATAAAGAGATTCTCTTATTGGCTACAAATTGAACCTCTGAAGAATTCTGAGCTGGGGAGCATCTTGCTAAGATTTTCATTTTAGAAAGCATAGGCTGGCCAATACAGCTGGGAGAGGCTAGGTAAAGAGGTACAGCTGGAGCACAAGGCTCAGAAGAAGAATAGCCCAGCTTAGGGTTTATATCAGGCCCTGGCCAGGGAAAGCCCAGGCTGGAAGCTGAACAGCTGGTTCTAGTCCTGGCCTTGCTCTGAGCAAATGAGGCTGTGAAACTGGAAACTAGCCAGTTCCTTTGCATCTCTTCCATTGCTTATCACATGAGAAATTAGAGGAGAGAAAAGATAGCAAAGTTTTTTGAAAGTAAAAGCCAGTATAAACATTACAAGGCATTATTAAATTTTTTTTTATTATTTTGGCATTATTAAAATTAATCTCGTATGTAATTAACCATCAGCGCCAATTGTGGTCTCTGTGGATGGTCTATAGTTCATCGCCTTTCCTCCCCAGGGGTCAGGTGCCGTTTACGGGACAGTCAAATCAGAGTGACTCAGGACCAAGTACAGTTCATTACGACATGATATGGAAATGATGGCCATGGATTATTATTAATTTCCTGTGCCAGATACTGTAGGCAGTCAAATAGAGCCTTATGTTCTGGATGAATGAAATGACAGGGAATAGCTCTGGTACCACCGATGGGTTCCTGGAGGGTGGGCTGGATGGAAGAATGAGTCTGTATATGTTTGCGGTGTCAGCTGGGGTCACACGGGCCAGCAGGTGGTCTCACCTTGGCCACTTGCCCCCGCAGGTCATGCAGCTCACTCTCCAGCGTTCGCTTCTCGCTGAGGGCAGTGCTCAGGGCGGCCTCCTTGGAGTTAAGCAGAGCCTCCAGGTCCTTGAGGCGGGCCTGGGCGGACAGCAAGTCACCCTCCTTCTTGGTATTGCTAATGAAAACACGGAAGAGTGGGTTTGAGAGGAATCCACAACCCTAGCTATTGTTGTATACTGTCGAGTTGGAACCGACCCATAACTGACCCTCCAGCCAGTTTTCAGAGGCAGTTAATCGCATGGGAGGAGACTGGAATCCAACTGGTGGATTTAAATTATACTTTTGAGATTGCAGTGCAGCTTCTTACCACTAGGCCACCAGAGCTCCCTAAACTCTCCTCAATAGGGAGGGAGAAGCTGCAGAGGGGCTGTTATGTTATTCCCCAACCACCAGCAGAGGGCGTCTCTGGCTTTAGGTCTGCTTGCATCTGCCAGTCTCTGGGGCCTGGTTCCCACCTCCCCAAGGTCCCCTAAACCCCCTTCCTTCTTTTCCACCCTTCCTGTGACTCAGAGCTCAGGAACGTGCCTAGGGCTAAGGGCAAAGCTTGATCCCATGATATGAATGCTTTTCCTCTTACCCCTCCCAACTCTTCCCAAAGAGACAGGGACACCTTTGTCTCCTACCCCTTCCTACACAAGGCCTTTAGGGCTCTTCCCTGGGCACCACCCACCTTCCATTCACCCAAGCCTCCCTCCCAGCAGGGACCCAGACAGCCAGGCTCCTAGCCCTGGGACCCTGGTATCCCTAACACTTTTAGCAGGAGCCCAAAAGGTGTTGGGACTTTGTTCAGGTCCTTTTTCCAACACCTGAGACTGTGGAGGGTTAGAGCTCTGGAGAGTTGGGACAAGAATGATCTTCCCTTTTTCAGAACCCCTCAAAATTCTCTGGTCTGGAAGCGGCAGACAGTTGTATCCTCCCTCCTCTGGTCCTCATCAGACCTCCGAAGAGCATGCTGAGCCCCACCCTTTGACAACTCAACATCTGGTTCCAGATGTGACTCTCAGGCCTCCAGGCCCTTGTGGGCTCCAGTCCTGAGCATTCCTGCTAGGCAAACTAAGTTAAGCGAGAACCAGTAGCACAGAGGCTGCCCCTGCCACCTCTCTGCCCTTGCAGGACCCTTGACTGTTTTGGCCGGATACCTAACTGGAAAAGTTGAGGAGTCTTATTTCCTTAAAAAGGAGTCCGCTGGATGAGGTACATGGTTAACATGCATGGCTGAGAACCTAAAGGTTAAAGGACTGAGTCTGCCCAGGAGCTCTGGAAAGACAGGCCTGGTCAACTACTTTCAAATAGTCAACCATTGAAAATCCTAGGGAGCCAACTGGTTCCAGAGTCTTGAAACACTTCCAGGTACTAGAGAACTTTCCAGATGATCCCTTCATGAATAGAGGATGAGAGGATGCAGGAGATTCAGGGTGTGAAAGGGAAGATCCAAGAAGCCTAGTCCCTGATGCCATCTGCAACTCATCAGTGCTCCAGCATGAGCTTACTGAAGCAGATGGAAACAGAAAAACCAAACGTGGGCAGGGGGAAAAAATCCTGGAAGAGAGAAGAGCAGTAGCTCTGCCAAAATTTTTCTCCTGCCCCAAAACTCTAAACTTTCAAAGACCTAACAATTCACCCTGACAGGAGACAGAACAAGGCTAGACTTGGAGAGACACTGGAGGGAGGGGTGGGGCAAGGCAATGTCCCCTCCCTTAAGCTTAGGAGAGCCCACTGGGCTGGGAGGGGACAGGTCCACACCCAGAGGGGCAGGGGAAGCATGTGAAGACCAGGTGGCCCCCTCCTTCCTGGTGTTCCGTTCAGCCCTCTGGCCACAACTCAGAACAAGTTGTTTAATGCAACAGTGTTCCTGGTCTGTAAAAAAAGGACCTTCCAGAAATGGAGAGTGTCTCTCCCCTCCTCTGTCTCAGCCAGAAAAGCTAAAAATAAAGTCAAAACCCGGCTCAAGTTTTGGCTGCCATCCGGACCAGTCCCTGGCTGGGAGCACAGACCAACTTTCCATGACTTCAGAACTTTTCCGAAGCTGAGGCAGGGGGAGGAGAGAAAATGAAGAAAACCACTGGTAAAGTGAAGCGCAGCACAGACTAAGATTCCGAGCTCCTTGGGCAGACTCCAAGGCTGGCAGAGGCTTCCCAGAAGAGGCCTCTCCGCCCTGAAGGCAAACGGCTGCAGCTGAGGCAGGGAAGACCGTGGGTGCTCTGGATTTAGAGAACTGGAGTTTAAAGTCATCTCAGCTTAACTCTCTTCTTTTACAGATGAGAAAATTGAGGCCCAGGGGAGACAGGTGAACAGGCTCTGTGTCTCACACTGCCAGCCAGCAGCGGGACAGGATTACAGTCCATTCTGGCTGCCTATCTAGGGCTCCTCCTCCACCTCATTGCCTCCTAAGCCACAAAGTCTGAAGAGACTGGAGAAGCAGAGAGGAAGAGGGCAGACTGTGGCCTCAGTTCTCCTGACAGCCAGCCTGGACTAGGAGAAACAGGACGGAGCAACCTTCAAAACATCTCAAGGGCATCTCTTTTCTAGTCCTGCCTCCTTAGATAATCAGAAGAAGAATTTCTGGAGTTTTCCTTGGTAGTAACACCCGTTCCATGTCAGTGCCAGATAGAGACATCTTAAAGAAAGGAGAGGTGCATGTTCAAGATGCTGCTGAGAAAATAGGTGCATGGTACCTGTCCTTGGGGCGCTTACTATGTTTTTTTTTAAAAAAAAGGAAGGAGGGGGAGAACGGAGGCGAAAGTTGCTGTAGAGTTGAGTCCAAGTCATAGCAGTCCCATGAGAGTTAAGTGCTCCACAGAACTTCTGTGGCTGGTTTTTTGGGAGTGGATTACCAAGCCTGCCTTTAAGGCATCGCTGGGGTGCTTTCAGTTATCAGCCAAGTGTATTAAATGTTTTTACCATTCAGGACTTCTAATCTGACAAGTACAGGACTTTGTTTTTCATCTAACTTTTTCCTTCCTACTGCTCCCAAAGGAGAAAGATGGGCAGAGTCTCCTCCCATGAGATTTACTGCCTATGAAAACCCACTGGAGGGTCAACTATGAGTTGCTCCTGATTTGACAGTCACATATCAACAACTGCTCCCGAGGTGACAGTGATAGGGGGTAATTAATAGTGATAATGACAGCAGCAAGCATGTGTATAAAGCATATTATGCATCTAATGTACTATATACTGTTATTATGTTAACTCATTTAATCTTTACAATTGCCAGGTGAGATAAGATTATTACTAGGTGCTTGTTAGTGTTTGCCCTCAAGTCAGAACCAACTCATAGATGAGCCTTCAGCAGGTTTTTAAAGGCAATAAATTGCAAGGGAGGAGAATGCCCATCCTTCTCCTGCAGCTGGTAGATCTGATCTGCATGCCTTTGGAATTGCAGCTCAGCTTCTTACCACTAGGCCACCTGAGGAAATGGAAAGGATCCAGCGGGGATCTGAAAGGACAGGGTAATGATAGGCATGGTCCGATGATTAATTTTATAAAAGATGGGAATGAATGTGTGAAACATAATGTGAATGAAGAATTGTGTGAAACACAATGTGTATGAACTTTGTAAGCAAACCAATAGAAAATAAATTAAAAGAACAATGATCAGGGTCCCAAAACTAATAAACAATAGAGTGGGAAGTCAATACTCTACTGCTTCAACACGTGCTCCAATATCTTGCCTCCTAAAGAAATTAAGGGAGTCGGTGGTGGTGCAAATGGATAATGCAATTTACAACTAATGACAGACAGGAGATTTAAGCCCAATCTTGGAAGAAATGGCTGGCAACCTACTTCCAAAATATTTTCAGTAGCCATTGAAAACTACAGTTCTATTCTGAGACACATGAAGTCACCCTGAATCTGAATCAACTTGAAAGGCAACTGGTTTAAGATGTTAGGAGACTGTGCTATCGTCCTTTCCCTCTTTGAGAGTCTGACTAGCACTTAGAAAGGGAGTGACTGAAGGAATACCCTGCAGATGAGGGAAGCAGAGCAAAGGCCTCTGAGGGTTTTTTCAGCTTGGCATGAGAGCTCCCATCTTTGAGGAGAAAGTCACTATCACCAAGGTCTCATGACTCAGACCTCGGAGCCCTGTGACCAGGGAGCCACAAGCATCCTTCCTGAGAGCTGGATGGGGCAGCAGAGCAAGAGCCCAGAGGCTCTCCTACCTCCTCCAGCCTTGTCTCCCCACCAACTACACTGCTTCCTCCCTAGTTGGGGTCCTTAGACCTAGCAGGGCCTCAAAGCAGACGCCAGCCAGCTGCAGGGTGGTGGTGCTACCCGTGCAGGCAGCAAAACCGAACACGTGCTGACTGCTGTCCCCACTGTGTTGGCAGGGAGGATAGGGTGAGGCCAGCAAAGGGAGCAAGGAAGGGTGGGAACCAGGGGCTTCTCAGGTGACTCATCCTCAGGAAGACAATACCCGGGTAAGGGTCGGGAAATCCTCTAGTGTTCACAGGGGAGACCCTGGCTTTGCCCACATCCTGCCCCAGCACTGGTGCCATGGCGGTGGGAGTAGCCAGCTCTTTCCTGTGCATGTGCCAACTTCTCCAAGCCCAGGAGTAGCTTCGTCTGAGCAGTCTTGTGAGGAAAGAAGAGGAACTAGACATCCTTCCCACAGCTGGCAAATCAGATCTCAGAAAAAGAGAAAGAGATTGGGGCTTGGGAGGAGACTGAAGCCAGGAGCAAGAAAGAGTATATGGGAGCAATGAGAGCATGAAGGAGTGAGTGGCCAGAAGCTTGGGGCTCTGTAAGGCTGCGGTGTTGGGACAGGGATGGGTCTCTGCAGGCCAGGACTCTGGGTGCTGCTCTGAGGGAAGAAAGGCGCCCAGCTCAGCAAAGGGGCTGGATGGGCACAGGGCCAGGTGCTGACCCGCCCGCTGAGTCACTCTCCTCAGCCCTGTTCCGATGACAGATATGGAAGCCAGGGCCGGCCGCAAGGCTGTTTGGGCCTGGTTGCTTGGAGCAACATGCTAGGCCCAAAGGGAGAGGCCCCCATTTCCTCCCTTGGGCTGAGGGAGAGACAAGGAGGACAGCGATATTAGTCCGGGTCTAAAAATAAGACTGGGCGGGACAAGGAGATATGGCGGCAGTAGAAGAGCCGGCCCAGCTGGGCGGGGACTCCCTCAGAACCACCCACTGGCAGCGGGGTCTCACCGGCCCTCCGTGTTCCCCATGCTGGGTGGCGACCCCAGGAAGGGAGGGAGCAAAGGGAAGTAAAGGTCTCTGAGGCCCCAGGCTCCGGCCTGTGGGAAAGAGCGCCCCCTGTGGCCGGACAGCGCTGTGAGAAGGAAGCAAGGTGTCCTCGTCCAGGTGCAGACCTCCTAAATCCTCCTCCTCCTCTAGACCCTGCTCAGGTGATGGGACATCTTCTGCTGCCACCCACCAAGTGGGCCTGAACATTCATTAGGACCAGCAACTCCTCCCACTGCAATATACCCACCACTCCCTCCCTCCAGGGGCCTCAATCCCGTCCCCCTCACCTCTGCTGAGTGCTGCCCCAGCCCCTCTTTCCTCTCTCAACTCCTAACTGCATTTAGCCAGTACCAAGACTGCCATTTGTTTTTACTTGTTGGCTTGTCTTTTTCCTTATGTTGTAAGCATCTTGGTAGGTTTTCCCGTATGTTCCCCCAAATGCCCGGGAGTAAGAAGTTCATACTTTTCCAGGCTTCCAAAGGGGTCTCCTCTGGGACCAACTCTGGTACTTTTACAAATGGAGAAACCAAGTCCCAGGGAAAGGTGGACTCATTCACTGAAAATTGATCAGAGGTTACTCACAGTAGAAAGGGGCAGAAGACAGAAAAAAAAGAGTATAACACACAGAGACTCGGTAAGAAAGCCTGGAAATTCAATGCCCTTCACCTCATTCTCTGGGAGACATCCAGTCAGAGCGTGACAGGGAAACCTAGTGAAACCACCACTCCTGTCCATCTCAGACATCACACACCCACAACTGTGTGTGAAGACTGACATCTCCTTTCCCTCCCCCAAATTAACCACTGTTTGGTTTTTTGACTAGTCTGTGGGTTGATGATCACTTTCAGGTAAGGGCAGGATGTGGGAGGGAGGAAACATCTTCTTTTTAGCCACAGTCCCCACTCTTCCTCAGGCTTCCCCACTTTGGTATTCAAGGCTACCTCCCTTTCTAGAAAGGAGAACTTGAGGAGAGAAATGGAGAGACTCTGGTCCTTGTGCCACCTGACTCTCCCCCTAAACACATCCACTCAAGTACTGGATGCCTCTTACAACACAACTGGAAGGCATACTGCAAGATCCCCCCAATGTGGGCCACACCACAATGTGGGCACCCCTCCAGACAATTTGCACCCTTCAGGCATGGCCCTGCTTCCACAGCCTCTCTTGGGTGTGACACTCCCCAAACTTGCCCAGGGTCTGAGGTCCCTCAGATACCCTTCCAGAGCAGCCAGGCTCCCAGCTGTCCTCCCCTGAGACAAAGCCAGGTCTTGATTCCAGGCTGAGGGAAGGGCTGGGCTGGGGGAACTGGTGCTGAAATGGAGGACAGGCGGCCTGTTTACATGCTCAGATGCAATGCAACTCTCCGCAGCCGAGACAGTGAGCTTGGCAGGGGGCCAAGCCTGAGTCACAGCTGCTGGGTGTATCAACGTGGCATTGTACAGAGGCAGGAGAAGCCTGAAGCTGCAGGCCAGGGCCCTAGGGTCCTGGACAACAGGCGGCTGGCTTCCTGATCAACCACCCCCTGTGAAGTCCCCTGCCAAAAACTGGCTTTCATTCTTTCTGGCTTATCTCTCCAGAAGTCATTCCTGTGCTGTCATAAAAATACAGGGGCCAGGAGACAGATCAAGAGTAGCAGTGGTTGAGGAAAGATAGCCTTTCGGAAAGAGAGTAGAATGCTCTGAAGGAGGGGAAGAGGCCAAGGGAGGGACCTTTAGGGGGATCCCCACAAGAAGCTAACTCAGCAGTCCTTTCTTTGGATTTATTAATCCTCCATCTGGTGGCTCATGGTTATTAACCCTGACAATACGAGGACAGGGTGGAAACCACACCCCACGTCCGGAAGAGAAATAGGGGAGGACCCTGGAGTTCTGGTCTCACTGCATTCCAGCTCGTTTAGGAAGATGCAACCATCTCTCTCAGCCGGCAGAGGGAGGCAGTGTCAGGACCTTTACAGGAAGGGGAAGACCTGGCAATCCCAAACAGCCTTCTCTCACCTGCACAGAACCTACTGGAGTCCTTGAGTTGAAGTGCATCTGACTTCCTTGAGCTGGCCCTAAAGGGACTCCTGTTCCTCCCTGTTTCCTTTGCCTTTGCCCCCTATCAGAGTCAGACCTCTATCTTCCCTCGTATTGCAACTCAAGTGTTGTAGCACCCTTGAGTCTTGTCTTTCCTGAGTGGACATGCTTGGGGTCTCACATACACTCTATCCTATACCATGACTCAGTTCCCTTTCTGGGCCTCGGAGGTTAGCCAGAATTATTCCTGGCTGGGGGCAGGCAGGATTTCTACTTCCTCTCCCACAAAGGGACACTGGGGAATGTCCTGCCTCCTTCCCAAATATTGCCCCCTTCCTTAAGACACTGCTAAGGGCCGTATCATCACCTCTTCAAAACTTGGGAGAACTAGTAGGGTATAGGAAGGAAGGGAGGTGGGTAGCTCAAGGTCATGTATTTGCCTCTGGTTCCACACGGTGCCTGATAGCCCTACCCTTTCTAGGGCAGCCAGTCTAGCCCTCAACACAGACCAAAGGGAATCATTCCTGGATCTATGCTCCCTCTTTCCTACTATATGATACAGACTTTCCCACTGTCCTGGAGGGGAGGCACTAGAAACTAATCATTATTTCCAATTAGCAATAAAAACAAAGCATAAGCCAGGAGTGTAATGTCTTAACAATTAACCATTTCTAATAAAAATTTATTTGAGAAACAGGGAAGAGTAATACTTTTAACTCCAAATCTTGATGGAAGCACTTCTACCAGGAATAGTATTAGCTTTTAATTATTTTCACATTAGTTGTATTTTATTTGAGTATTTAAAATTTGCTATTTTAGAAGACAGTTTTCTTATTTTTTTGGGTCACAGTACTACTTTGGAATCTGAGGAATCTCTGGAGACCTTCTGTTCAAGTCTATTTATCTTAGGGAAAATCCAGAAAGAGCAGTTGATTGGCTCAAGGTCACCCAGCAATTTAGTGGCAAAGCCATGCCCACAACTAAATACACTGAGCATCAAAGGTGCTTCTACAACTCATACCACCTGGCAATTTATTAGTGGATTATCTTGACTTTAATTAAGGGATTGATCTCTCATTGCCATTGAATTGGCACCACCTCAAAGCTGACCCTCTAGGGCATTTTCAAGGGCTCTAACAGGCGTAGATTACTCATCTTTCTTCTTTGGAGCAGCTGATGGATTTGAATAGCTCAACTTTGTATTAGCAGTACAAGTCCCCACCTATTTGGCCACCAGAACTCCCTTAGTAAGGGATACTATTGTTATTATGTGCCATCAACCGACTCATAGCTGACCCTCTAGTGGTTTTCAGAGGCTGTAAATCCCATGGGAGGAAACTGCCCATCTTTTCCTCACAGAATGGCTGAAGGATTGGAACTGTCTGCCTTTGGATTGGCAGTGTAACTCCTTATCGCTAGGCCACCAGAGTGCTCTTATTATTAGGGATTGGACGCTCTAACTTCTTCAACAGCCCTACCATCTCCAAAGCCGGCCTCTGTCACCTTCAGTATTAGGAACCCAAGGGGATTGGAATGGGATGAACTCCCTAGTGTTGAGCCTCTGTGGTCTTGGCTGCAGCAGCTGCTGGAGATGGTAAGGGGCTGAGGAGGAGAGGGGGTGGAGAACAGAGGACACAGTTGGTAGGTGAAGGCATCTCTTACCAGTTGTCCCTGCAGCTGTCCCTGGCTCAGCCTGACACTGGATTACTCAATCACTGGGGGGAGTCGTGGGAAGCAGGGACAATGGGGACTCCTCACTAAATAATATGCTTCCGGAAATTTTATGAACTTTGATAAATGTCGATAGTTCTAGAAAGGCTTCAGGCCTTTTGTTCATAGGGTTACTATGAGTCGTGCTCGCCTCAATGGCAATCAACAACAACAGCAACAACACTTGCATCAGGGTCTCAGCCTCCTGGGGCCAGAAGTCCCACCCCAAGGGACTCATGGGAAGCCAGTCAAAACCCTAATGAGGACCCTCCTTTGTATCTCTTGGGCTCTTTAAGTATTTCTTGGTCCCAAGGTATATGCTCTTTCCCTATGGATCAGAAATTGGACTTCAGGGCAGGGTGATGGAAAAGGTAGCACCAAAAGGCACCCTAAATATCCTCAACAGCTCCCACTCCCCAGTTCTCCTAATGTCTCTGCAAGATCTGCTGTTGTTGCAATGTGCTGTCAAGTCAGAACCAACACACAGCTGACCCTCCAGTAGGTTTTCGGAGGCAGTAAATTACATGGGAAGCGAGTGCCCACCCTTCTCCTAAGGAGCAGCTGGTAGATTTAAACCACCTGTCTTTGGAATTGCAGTGCAGCTTCTTACCATTAGGCCACCAGTGCTCCCTCTGCCAGACCTGGGTGGATAATTTACATGATAAATCCCAAGACAGTCACAAGGAAGAATCCACTAGCCTCCTGTAGTCTCATGGATCTATCTCACCATGTACATGTATAAACTGGCAGTCACAGGTCTTTCCAGGTACAGGCTGAGGCAAGGGCTGTTGATCAAGCTCTAACAGGCCCTGGCATGGCAGTGGAACACTAAGGCATCTCAGATGCCAAAGCAGAAACTCCAGGCCTCAGGAGTGAGGCTTTGGACTTAGGAGCTGAGCCTTAGATCCCACCTTCAGGACCCTCCAAACTATCCCCTAAGCTCCTGAAGTGAACGTAATGGTCAAAGAACTCAGCTGGGAGTCAGATAGCCTGTGTTGGGCTTTCCCACCCTTGCTTGTAACATAAGCCTTTGCACCTCTATGGCCTTTGCTGTCCTTGTCCTGCTAGAACCTGTATGAGCCTGAGGCTGCACATCCCTGCCCCTGCTCCTGTCCAGGCTGCAGAAGACAGGCAATCCAGGAAGTCATCGAGCACCAGAGCCTTGTAAGGAGGGAAGAGGTGCTTCTGCTTTGTGGGCCTGGGATCTCCCTACTTATGACTCAGTCTTCCTCTATCAGTTCCATGTGAGAAGGTATAGACGCTACCAACATCCTGCAGCCTGAACCCACAACTAGACTCAACTCTAGAAACACGTGTACACACTGCCTGTCCAGAACTGACTCTAGAACACCACCAGAGGTTCTAAGAACAAGACAAGATCAGAGCTCCATCCTTCCCTTGAAGACATCTGCTGTCTCACCCTGTCTCCTTCTGTCTCTCATAAAGCCACCAGGATAGGAAGGGGAAGGGGGGCAGCATCTGACTCATGAACCCAGCTGTCCTGTCTGGGGTGGAGTCCTGCTTCTAGCCTAGACCCCACACAGACTTCCCCTGAATTTCTGGAGCTCTACACATCCACTCTTTCCCTGTACTTGGGTATCCAAATCTCTCAGACTCCAGATTTTAAAAAGTGTGTCATATCTTACAGGTGAGAGTAAAGACCTTTTGGATATGTAACCAAGCCCTGTAAGAGCAAATTCCAAACTCTTAGGTGCTGGGTGAGGCCAAGGCTAGACAAAGGAGTGTCAGAGGGTCTTATAGGCAGCTGAGCACCCCAACCCTATGGCTGACCTTGAACTCTGAGCTCTAATTAAACATTAAACCAGATAACACCTTCTCTCCAGTTTAGGGTGGGAGGGGTTGAGACAGTACCATTGTTCTCTTCCTAACTCTTCATTCTACCCACTTCTCCACTCTGCCCTCCTTCTGGGGAGATTGAAGAGGACAGGCACTCTAGTCAGAGCCCCTTTTTCCCTTTCACCTCTGGCTCCCATCATCCCATGATCCAGGTGTGCAACACTCGCCCCCCTTTACCGGAAGCCCAGCTAGGATCAGTGGGGGAGAGGAGAGGCAGGTGGCTAAATATAACAAGGCCGCCTCTGCCCCACGTGCGCACACACCCGCCTGGTGTCCCAGGCTTAGACAGCTGCACCAAGAGGCAGAGGAGACAGACTAGCATGGCTGGGTTAGCAAAAAACCATAGACACTGCTTGTCCTGGAGCCCATCATGTCTTCTCCAGAAAAAGAGCTGCTAAAAACTCCCTTTATAAGGTTCTGTGTGTATGCATGTTTGCATACTTCAGTGTGCACATGGGTTTTTGATAGCTAAGTAGAAGCTGAGTGGTTGCTAGTTTAGAGCTTTCAGTAATTCTCTCAATTCTTACAACTAGTCCAGCTGGGGTTCAAGCTTACCTACTTGGCCTCCTACTTCTCCTGCTAAGTTGTTCATATTACTAGGGGCAAAAAAGACAAGAGTGATTTCTTTCAACAGGTTGAACCCGTCTCCCAAGGAACTTCTTCCACTCAGGCAAGGGTGATAGGATCTGACCACACCTACCCTGCCTCAGAAGGTAGAGTAGGGTTGGGTGTTGAAAGGGGTAGAATAACCATAGAATGCATACCAGAGATCTGGGGAAAGCCCAGAGAAGATGACGCAAAGGGAGGACGAGTCAAACCCCACAGGCCTTGTAAGTATCTCTAAGCACCTTCAATCATTGTCTGGGTCTTCATAGAGGAAGGGGAGTAGGGAGAGGTCACATTCTTGGGGGGCTAAAAGAAGAGCGGGGCCTAAACTTCCAAGACTTTATAAGAAAGAAAGTGTAGAGTAGGGTGGGGTAGGGTGGGGCAGGGCAATGTGGGAGTGGCCTGAAGCGTCCAACGGCTGGATTTCAAAAATGTCACTGTATTCCAGCAGTTTAATAAGGCAAAGATCAAAACGTCAGCAGCTGCGAGGCTAGGCCAGAGCAAGGACTGCTGGGTCTTGGCTGGGAAAATGAAAGCAGCTCGCTTGGAGAGGGAGGGAGGGGGGAGCTGCAGTGGCATGACCCTCCACAGGCACAAGGCAGGAGGGCCAAGAAGGGTGCCACCAGCCCTGAGCATAGCACAACTTCCTGAGCCCAGAGTCTGTGCCCGCTGTCTCCCTCCCTCCCTTGCATTCCTGGGCAAAACAGGCCCAGGGCTGTGGGAGCTGCGTGGGAGCCTCATTCCTGGAGCTGTTCGGTGGGCTGGTCAGAGCCCAGGAAGGGTCCCAAACATTCAGGGAGTGAAGGTGCTTTTTGACTCTTAGCTGAGTCAAAAATTGAGGAAAGGGTCATGCCAAGAAGGCTATTGACACACCCCTGGAGGAAAAAAGGGGGTCACCCTGCCTTGGTGACCTCTCTCCAGCACGACTGGACATCTGCCAGTTAGGGAGCTCTGTCTTAGCGAATCTCACGTGCTCAACCAGCCTGGCAAAGTTGGCACACTGCCAAGCCTGCCAAGAAAGTTCTAACAGGACCCTTTCACCCACTACAATGTGTCCGGCTTCCAGATTTCCCATACCTGGCAGGCCAGTTCTGCTATGAGCAAGCTCCTCCTCTAGCTTCGAAATGGCTGGCAAACCCCACCCTAACAGGAGTCGGCCACGAGCCCCATTTGGCGCTGATACTCCCACCATTCCTAATTTTCCCAACTTCTTTTCCAAAAGACCCCTCCCCCTCTCTCCTGTCACAACAATTCCCCTTGGCACTGCTAATCACCCATTTGAGGTAGTTCTGGAGAGGGAGGCAAACTTATTAACTATCCAGAGTTCTCTCTCCAGTTCTCCCTGTCACCTGGGCGCACTCACCGCGCTTTGAGCTCCTTAAACTCCTCTCGCACTTTGCTCAGCTCTAGCTGCAGGCGTGCTCGCTCCTTGGCCACCGAATCAAGGGTCTTCCGGGCATCTCCCAGCTCGGTCTCATAGGCGGCCTTGATGCCGGACACCTCGCGGCTGACCACCTCCTCGGACTCGGTGATGCGAAGGCGCAGTCCCGCATTCTCTGTCTCCAGTGAGCGTACACGGTCAATGTAGACCGCCAGGCGATCGTTGAGCTCCTGCAGGTCTTCCTTCTCTTGCAACCGGGTGATGCGGGTGGGCGACAGCGGGGTGGAGCTGGTCTGCGCCCCGCTGCGGGTGGCGCGCCGTTGGGACGGGGTCTCCATGGCCGGCAGGGTGGCAGCGCTGCCCGCAGGGCAGTGGTCCCAAGAAGGGCGCGGAGCTTGAGCTGAAGGACAGAGACTGCTGGGGGTCGGAGCTTGCCGGCCGGCTGGCTCCCGACAGGCGTGAGGATCTGGGATGGGAACACCGTAGGATCACAGGCCGGGGTTGGCTGGAGCAGAAGCGGCTCTCCCGCGAACACTGAGTCACCGGCGTCCGGGCAAAGGCTCTAATAGGTCTGTGGAAAAAGAGGAGGGGCCACTTTCTTAAAGGAGCCGCTGTCCAGCCGTAGGGGCGGGGTAGCGCTAAAGACAGGATACCGGGGTCGGTAGGGAGGGTGGCAGCAGAGTCGTGCCCATCCTCTTCTTAGTGCGAGACTGCTTGGGTTTTCGTGGAAGCTCCCTCCGCGTCTTGATTCCTACCTGCTATTCCTTTCCCCACTCTGTAGGCCTCCCAGGGTAGAGGCCAGAGCCAGGGACAAGAGTGTGTGGGAGAAGGGCAAGACGAAGAGGAAGACTGGGTGCAAAGCGAAGGGAGGGGTCCAGACTGCGGGAGTGGGGTACACAAAAGTGGGGGCAGGGCCGAAGCTGGTGCTCAGCAGGGTGACTCACCCTCCTTCCACCACTGGCTCCCCCTTCCCTCCCCGTAGTAATAGTGAGTCACCCCTACCCCCCCCAACACACGTGGGCAGCCCATTCAAAGCTGCATCTCTGTATGCCAAGGGTGGGGCTGAGGAAGAATGCTTGAGCTCCCCTGGGGGATAACGATTCTGTTATGGACGTTATAGATGCTGGGTTCCTTTGCCCCTTCAACCTGGGTGCATAACCAGGAATTTAGGGTCTCTTTAAGTATCTTCCGCCTCAATTTCATCCCCGTCCAAACCAAGTATTGGAACTTCTACTCAAGCTTCAAGCCTAGTTCCCCAGAGAAGGCCAAGAATAGGACCCCAACATCTGTCCCTCGTCATTTGCCCCTTTCTTTGGTCCTCAGTAGTTAGAAAAAGAGGCTGCCAAGGTTCCTCCCTCTTTTAGTCCCTTTCTGATCCTCACCCCTCCCAGCCAACGCCACAACCCATAGTTATTTTTTTTTCCAAGACTGTACTTATTTTAATGGATAATTTGAAACAGATACCAGAGCTGTTCCTGCGCTCATCACGCTGCCAGGGCACCAGGTCCCAGATTTTTGTGGTTTGCAGAGGGGCCTAGAAGGGAGAACAGGCCCAGAGACTGGACAGCCAGTGCTGGGTCTCCATCCAGAAAGGAGGTGGAAGGGAACCCACAGTCTCTCTCACCCCTATAGCACTGTTGTAGAATGGGACTGTCCTTGGGGTTGGGGAGAGACTGAGTAAGATGGGTTCAATAATGTATACTGCACTGAAACAGAGGAGGGAGAAAACTGTTTAAAAGAGATATATAACTAGGTATTTCTGTCATCACAGGAGACTAGAGCGAGGGCTACATAGTGGAGGGGACCTGGGGGAGGGTTTGTAAAACAATGAAAGAATCTTTTCTTTTACTTTTCCATAATTTTTGGACTCATGTACTTATAACTTGTTAGTCAAATTTGTGTCTTCTAGGTTGCAACACTCCCATGATACATCTTCAAGGATATGAACATGTACGGCCAAGCACAATCAATAAGAATGCATCTAAATTCCAACATCAATCTCCATAATAGTCAATGTGTTTCCTACTGCCAAAGGGGCCCTTTAGAGTAGTGAGAGAAGATCTTCACCCTGAAACCCACAGCGTCCCTTTTCAGCAGGAAGTAGCTAAGAGAATACGCCATCCCCTTTTCCTTATGACTCAGGGTGAAGTCTCTCTCGGGGAGGAGTGATGGGGAATGGCAAAGGACACACTGACAAAGAAGATTGATCAGAACTGGCTTTGACAAGCACTGTGGCATTTGGACAGGAGCAAACTGGGAGGAGGGTAGAGAGAATAGTGCAACAATGAATGAATGGAAACCCAAAATCTCTGTAAATGTTTATGAAAATTAATAAAATATAGAAGAAAAAAAAAGCTCTCTGATCATGTTTGATTTGCAGCCAACGCTTGGGAGGGAATCTGACCAATTACAGGACAAGAACACCCCAGATCCTTTGGCTTTTGGCTCTGGAGCCTCTGGCTGCATCAAGGACACTCTGACCAGCCTCCCACTCCCTTCTCCTAATCCTAGCCCTGCTCTCTCCCTCCTCTAAGAGGTGGTAGTGTTGAGGCACTGGGATCCATCTGCCTGCCTGTCTGTCCTACCTGATGCCTCTCATAGCTTATTCTCTGATGAGGAATCCAGGAAATTAAATTATGCTAACTTCTAACAGGACAGCAGGGTTTCTGTAATACAGAGTGGAAGCAGGATTGGGCAGGTTTTCAGGTCTGAGTTTTGGTGCCAAACCTAAGAGTGGTCAAGGAGCAGAAGTGGGATTAACACAGGGATTCTGTTTAGAAAGAGACACTGGGAAGAAGGCACCAACACTGAGTCCTCATTTTGGTGAAAGTGATTAGGCACCTCTAAGGTGCTCCAGAAAGGGACTCAGGACATGGCTCTTGTTCCTGCAGCTCTCTCCTAGGGCGTGGCACCCCACCCTCAGTTCCCAGGCAAAACAAAAAGCTTTATTCTGTTTCTCCCTTTTCTGTTCCACAAGCCAAGAACAGAGGCAGGATGGGTGAGCCAGTGAATGTGAGGCTGGGGTTTGCACTATTCAGCCCCCTCCCTGGCACTGAGCCCCTCACTGAGTCCCACCCAGGGACCAAGACTGGAGAGGCAACACCATGTTTAACTCTTTCTATCCTGGATCTCCTCATCTTTGTGGATAAGGTACAAGAGAAAGGAAAGGGCTTTCACCCCAAATTTCACTCTAGATTCTTTCCTAAGCATTTCCTCTACCACCAAAATGACCTCAATTCTAAATCTGAACCTCAAAGTGAACCTCTTCCCCTGAATGATTCCTCCTAACTAGTGTAGGATTACCCAGCACGCACTGGTATGGGCTTACCAGTGCTTGCTTACTGTTCTGTAGTGAACAATTTCACGTATTTCACCATATCAAAGATAGAAAATGATTCACTATAGAATACTGAATAATCACTGTAATCCCAGAGGCACGCAGTTTGAATCCACCAGACGCTCCGCTGGAAGAGGAGGGACAACTCCTCCTGTACCAGTCAGATCCGATTTGATGGTACACACACACAAAATGTAAAAAATAAAAAATTTTGGGAGCTCTGATGGCCTAGTGGCAAGAAGCTGCACTGCAATCCCAGAATACTAAATAATCACCGGTAAACCCATGCTTACCTTTATAATGAGAAATCCTCATCCTCGACCCACAAACACTAACTTTTGCTTTCCTCTTACAAAAGAATGGATCAACCCGTCCTATGAGAATAGGAGAGATCAATTGCCAGGGGGCTGTGCCTGCTGGAAGTGGAGTGATGTGTGATGAACAAATTTCAATCCTGCCTCTTACTTGCTGTGTATTGTTAGATCAGCTACTGACTTCCCTGGGTCTTGGTTCTGTACATGGGCAGAGTGGCTACCAGACACATGGGTGTAGGGCACCTGGGTATGAATAAAGTATTTGTTGAAAGGGGTAACAGTGATGCTACATTTGCCCTCAAGGGAGCTGTCAAGTGGTAGGGTAAACAGAAGGAGAGGAAAAACCAACAAGCATGAAGAGCAGATGGGACACTGAATTGGAAAATGAATTCTAAGTGAATCCCAGGAAGCAAGGGACTGGAGAGCTGATGAGTAATCTCAGAATATGAGAGTGAAGTCCAGGGGGTGGTTTGGGAAAGGAAGGGGCCATAGTCTCTTAGAGACTAATGATCTTGGTGGGGGCTTTTTTTTTTAATGTCCCTACAACATTCTGGACCTCTCTCTACATGGAGTTCCACAAGGGACAGAAGGGCCCAGTTCTTGGTCATCTGTGTCCCTAGTACCTGGCACACAGAAGACGCTCAGTATTTCTTGGATGAACTAATCTATTTTGTCCTACCACTTGGCCAAACTATAATTTCTTGTCAGCCTCTGTTTCCTCATCTGTAAAATGGGGATGCTGTGAGGATTAAGTAAAACAACGTTTGAAGGAGACTTCTCATGGAAGGTATTGAGATTTTACAGAAATGCTGTATACATGGTGAATTCAGTCATTCAACAAATACTATATTCAACATCTACTATATGCTGACACTGTTTTAGACACTGGAGGTACAGCAGTGAATAAAACAGACCAATATCCTTACCTCAGGGGGCTGACATTCTAGTAGAGTCAATAAACAAAAAGAGACAAATTTATAGTTTGTTAAATGATGGCAAGTCCTACAGGGCACTGCTTAACAACAGTGAATCACATACTTTTATGCTATTTATAGTTCTGTTTTCACACTCATTCTCTAAGTCCACAAAATCACCCCATGGGCCAGAAATTATTTCTGTTTTACTGGTAGGGCTCATCTTCCTAAGACTCAATAGTAACAGAGCTCAGAGCGTAGACTAGACGCTAGGCAGCCTGGATGCTTCACTATCTTGGGCCACTTTGGCTGGATGCGTGGGAGATGTGCTGTGTGGACTTGTGCCGGGAGGAAGCTGTACAGAGATGCCAAAGTGAAGAAGCGTTGAAGGAGTGTACTAGTCTACGGAGGAGAGCAAAGAGGCAAGATCAGAGATTATGGAAGGAGAGGCAGGGACCTGAGAGGAGTTCTGGTACTGAGATGGGGTCTGAGCAAAAATATTCTAGCTATGTGATAGGGTTTGGAGTAAAAGGGAGACATCCAGACCAGCAAGGAAAAATTCAGAGGTGCTGGCATTAGCAAGAGGTAAGCTAGACTAGGTGAGTCTCAGCAGAGGGATGAAATCAGGATGAATTAATTCCAAAGGAATAATGATAGCAATTATTCTAGCCAATATTTATTGACTATTGTTAGCCGTTAGGTATTTGTATAATCTTTTGAACTGACATAAAAGCTCTACAAGAGGGGCGTTTTGGTGGCCTAGTGGCAAGAAGCTGCACTGCAATCCCAGAGGTGCACGGTTTGAATCCACCAGATGCTCTGCTGCGGAAGGAGGAACAATCTCCTCCTATATGACAATTTGACTGTACACACACACACACACACACACACACACACAAAAAATAAAAGTTAAAAAAATGAAAAAAAAAGCTCTACAAGACAGAAAATACTACTTGTATAGATAATATTATCATCACTGTTTTACAGATGAGAAGGATTAAATCATCAGGATTTCTCAACCTTGGCACCAATGACATTTTGGCCAGATTATTATTTTTAGATGGGGCTGTTCTGTGCGCTGTAGGAGGTTCAGCAGCATGCCTGGCCTATATCCCATGGACTGCCAAAAGAACAAATAAGTATGTCTTGGAGAAGGTGCAACCAGAGGGCTCCCTGGAGGAAAGGAGGATGAAGCTTCGTCTTTCATACTTTGGACATGTAGCTAGGCAAGGCTATTCCTTGGAAAGGGACATCATACTTGGAAATATGGAGGGTCAGTGAAGGAAAAGAAGACCTCCAACAAGACAGACTGACAGTGATTTCAGCAGCTTGAGTGTGTTAGAGATGATGATATGGCTCAGGAGTAGGGCAGGTTCAGGTTGGTTGTGCATAGGGTTGGTTGAGTTGTAGTTGACTTGACGGCACCTAACAACAACCACCCACTAAATGCTAGTAGCGCTTGTACCCCTAGTTATGACAACAAAAAAATGTCTTCAGACATTGGCAAGTGTGCTCTGGAGAGCCTGCGGGCACAAAATCAACTCTGGTTAAGGACCACTGGTCTAAGGTCATATAATTAGAAGGAGAATTGGAATTTGAATGCAAATTGCCCTGATGCTGACATCAAGCCACCAAACTGGACAGCTGGGGATTGGACAGGGGAGGATTCAGACGAGATCCTAGGCCATAAGGGACGCAGTTCTACACTTCTATGGGAGTGGGAAGGAGTGACTCTTGGGAAAAGGGTCTGGAGGATGGGGGTGATTTGGAGACCTGGGGTCATGATGCAGGGATCCCTTTATAGTGAGTTTCTTGAGGTAAGGTCCTTGTCTTTTTCATGCTTTAATCACAGGGTCTGCTACTTAACAGCTCTTGAACTGCTGAGTCACTCATACACAGGTGATAGTTATACCTTGACTGTGAAAGGACCTGCCTATTCTTTAAGCCACAACGACGTGCTAGGCACTAGGCTAGGGGCTGTGTGGAGGTGATCCCATTTAATCTTCAACTTGCCTTTAAGAGGTAAGTATTATAATTTGCATTTATATGTCAAAACCCCCAAACTCAGGTTACTAGCTTGAGGTAGCTCAGCTGAGTAGACACCCTTTGTCTCACCTGGCCCCATATACAGGGTTATAGCTAATCTGCAGGGGGAGGGAAGGCCCTGTTACAGACTGAATTATGTTGCCCACAAAAGAAATTTTGTAAATCCTAACCTCTATGCCTGTATAAGCCAGTTTGGGAATGGGCTTTCTTGGTTATGTTAATAAGGAATGGTTGGTGTAAGGTATATTTTAAACCAATATCTTCTGAAATACAAAAGATCAAGTAGAGGAAAGAGATGGGGGAGGGGAAAGAGATGACAAACCACATGAACATGGACCAGGCCCAGAGCTAATAAAGAGATAAGGACCTTCCACCATAGCAGAGATAGAGAAAGCCTTCCTCTTGAGCCAATACCCTGAATTAAGCCTTTTAACCTCCTAACTAGGAAAATTCCTGTTTGTTAAAAATCACTCACTTGTGGCACTAGGTCACTAACATGGACCCTTAGAAGAACAAATTATTTAGAGCCTTTTTTTCCAGACCGTAGAAGACTTGGGGTTGGGGGGGGTGGGGGGCAAGAAAGTTCATTATTTTAAATGGCAGAGATAGACACTATCTTACTAGAGTTTTTTAATCTCTTGGCCCTTCTATCCCCTTCCATGAGTTCCCCAGGGAACATATTCTGAGGAATGAACCCCACTCACTATAGGTAGCCTTCTGATGCCTGAAGGGGAATGGCTTTCCCAGAGTCACAGGCCCAGGCAGGGCGAGAAACCCTAAGATAGGGCTGTGACCTCGTTCAATACTTACCACAGGAGACGGACAGATTTTGATGTGCTTCTCTACCTGAAAGGTCTGGTAGTGATGATCCTATGATGCTGTTTCCCTTCTCTGCTCCAGCTAGGCCGGAAGGAACAGCTGAATAATGGGCACAGAACCAGCTCACACATGCGCAGGCCTCACTGGTGACAAACTTCACAATCAAGATCACCTTAAGCTTCTCCAATCTCTTTGAGGTGCACAGAGTAGACACCATTATCCTCAATTTACAGATAAGGAGATTAAGGCCTGGGCGCAGTTAACTGATTTGCTCAAAGCCACACAGCTGATAAAGGACAGAAGCTGGGCCCAAAACTTGAGGTTTTGCCTGCAAGTTAATGCTCTTCCCAACATTTCTTCTGCGCAGACGCCAAGGAGTCCAACCCAACAGCAAAAGTCTAGAATCTGCCTAGGAGGTCAGTTCATAACATTCCAAACCATCCACCTGGGGCAAGACAGCGAACCCACCTAGGAGTCTCAGGCTATCTGAACGTCAGCTGGTTGTCATGCTACACACCAGACAACCCACCCTATGGGCCTGCTAAACCGAAAGCCGGCAGCTGGCAGAACGGAATTTAGCAGTGTTGTCTCCTTCCTAGCTCCTTCCTCTCCATTACCCTAGCTGTGGTCCCTCACCATCTGGTGAAGATTGGGGAAGGGGATGAAGGAAGCAGAACCGAGAAGGGGCGGGGCCCCGCTATGTGGGCGTGGCCATAAGAGCAATCTGGATCCACAGACCAATTAGCGCCGGTCTGGTCTGAATCACGTTCTGGCGGGGCTGCCCCCGCCCCGTTCCGCCCCGCCCCGCCCCCGGGAGGTGACCGCAGCTGGTGCTGACGCAGGCGCCTGCGTGTGGGCGGCTGAGTGTGTATCTTGTGTGTGTGGTTGCTGGGGCCTCCCTAGCTTCCTAAATGAGGGTTTCCTCTCCCTGTTGCCACGGAAACAAACAGAAGCGCCACAACTCTAGGGCTGGAACTGGAGAAAAGGGTCCCCTCGCCCTACACGTGCTTTTCGGAAGTGAGGCTGAAAGGGTTGCCTTTCTCCTTCACCTACCTCATCCCCATCCAGGTTTGTGGGCACCTGCAGCTAGGGCGGCAGATTTGCCCAAAACCAAGGGCCTTCCCACGACCAAGAACTTTCGGTTGTTAAAGCCAGGAGAATCCCGGTTTGGTGACCTTACCTAAAGCTCATACAATTTTGAGGGAAGGCTTTACAAAAATTGAGGGGGAAATAAATATATATAACTTCACGCAGACATATATGATCATGTGGAAACATTTGTAGAGTCCTGCTGGGGCCTTGAAGAGTCACTTCGTTGGCTTTATGGGCAAGCCACTCCTGTCCTAGCATCTCCATCTCCTTCGGGAACACTGAATGTTCTCCCCCTGGAATTCGAACTATCAGGGGATCAGCTAGGAAAGTGCATTCTAACTAGGTGAGGAGGGGTGGTGGTTTAGGCTGCAGATTTCTGATGGGTAAGGCAGAGCAAAGAATACTTTCTAGAGAAGTGGTTATGAGTCAAAGCACAGTCACTGAGTTGATTTTGACTAATGGTGACTCTCCAGAGTCCTGAAGAGCAATGGTGTCTCTCTGGAGACTAAGGTGCGTCTGATACAGGCCATGGTCTTCGCAATCACTTGTTATGTATCAGAGAGTTGGACAATGACCAAGGAGGATAGAAGGAGAATTGATGCCTTTGAGCTGTGGTGCTGGAGAAGAGTATTGAGAATACCATGGACTGCTAGGAAAACAAACAGATTTGTCCTGGGGAGGGTTAAACCAGGTGGCTCCTTGGAGGCAAGGATTCTGAGGCTCCGTCTAACATACTTTGGACATGTTGTGAGGAGAGACCAGTCCTTGGAGAAGGTCATCATGCTTGGGAGGGTGGAGGGACAGAGCAGGAGGGGAAGGCCCTCTATGAGGTGGATTGATTCAGTGACTGGGATAATTGGGATGGGAGTGTCCGAGACAGTACAATTGGCACAGGACAGAGCAGAGTTTAGGGCTGTTATACATAGGGTCGCTATGAGTCGCAGGTGACTCAACAGCACATAATAACAACAACAATGGTGACTCCACGTGCACTAGGTCCATGGTTATACCAAAGCTGCCCAAGTCAGTGGAGTGGATGGGCTGGGTCTTTGTAAAGGTCAGGAGCTATGAAGGGAGAATCTGTGGGGTGGGGAAGGGACTGGACTTTGGCCATTTCCTTATTAGTGACCGTTAAAATTAGGGGAGGAGACTTCAGATATCTTACTGACCAATCTTCTCATTTCTAGACAGACCTACGTTAGTCCAATTCCCCAGATTTCCTATTCCAAAGCCAGCCCACAGTCTTGACCCAAAGGAGCACACATTTTGGCCCACGTGGCCCAGGAAGCCCAGAGCTTGCTGGGTACCCCAACATTTCACTCTACTTTGGCCTTTAACACCTTCATCACAGCTCACAGGAGGAGGGATGGGCGGAGGGAGGCCTGGTTGGGAGAAGCCGTATACAGAGGCTGAGGCTGGCGTGCTTCTCAGGCCCTGACCTGCTCAGGCTGCCCAGGGTGAGGCCGAGGGGCATCTGTTTCCTCTTGGCCATAGTCCCCTCAGTTGTACCCCAAAGGAGGTAAAAATGGCGCTGGCTTCCTGATGAGGAGCTTCCTGGTCTGGGCATGGAGGACAAAGTGTCCAGCAAAACATCCCACATCCCTTCTTCCCCCTTCCCTTGGGGCAAGGCTTGGGGTGGGGTGGGCAGTCTAACTTCCTACTGGAGGAAAGATAGAGTCCTGTAATAGAGATACAGGTTTACAGGTAGTTCTCTGAGCTAAGTGGAAATCCTAGGTGGCCTGGCTCTGGGTGGGTTAGGTGGGGAGAAGCAGAGGATCTGAATGACTTAAGAATTGGACCTCAGATACCTTGGTGGACCAAGGGGTAGAGGATGGACAGAGAGAGTTGAGCTTTAGTGAGATGATGGCAAAGGGATACCAGAGTGAGGAAAAGAGGTGAGGAAGGAAGTATACCATGACAGAGAAACTCAACTCTGAGATTGAGGTAGAGGGGTAATTACAGCTGAGTCCAAGCCAGGGGGCCCTGGAGCACAGGCAAGCCCCAGGAATTGAGGAGAGGGGCAGCTGCCCTGACTGACGCCAGGGCTGCAGATCCTGGTGGGGCAAATATTTACTGGGTGACGGTTGCTAAGCAGGGAGGAAGGAGGCAGAGGCCAGTAGCTGGAGGGCCTTCCAGTCTCCTCCCCCATGCGCCAGAGCTGCTCGGGGAGGAGAGTACTTTAGAGTTCCTCCCCATCAGCTCAGCTACACTCCTGCATGCACAGATTTTAGGAGTCTCCCCAGCCCCTCCCAATCCCAAACTGGCAACAAAGCAGGCGAGCTTGGCCGGAGAGCTAATCCCAGGGACAGCTCTGGGGGCTTTGACTTTGCAAAATGTCCTCTTCCTCATCTGCTGTCCAGTGGGGCTGAGAGGGGAGTGTATAAGGAGTCAGGGTATGGTGAGAAAGGGGGTACTTACTGTAGGATGGAGCCAAGATGCCAGGGCCCCCAAGCTGGGAGAAAGAATGAGGAAGCAGAGGGAGCTGGAAGAGGGAGGTGGGTAGGGAATGGCCACACTGAGGACCTTTGCACAGATTCCTGGTCAGAGGAGGAGGAAGGGGATGGGGAACAAGAGAAGGGTGTTCTCCAGTGGAGCCAGATGTGGTGCGTGTGATGTGGGCAGTCGCTGGCACAGGCACAGTGCCACTGCCTCTGGGAAGGATTAGTTACAGGCATGGAGGGGGCCGCCCCAGAGAGGACAACTAGTGCTAGACCCTTGAGGGAGCCCATGTGAGCTAGTGGGGAAGGCAAAAGGGGCCAGGGCCTGCAAGAAGAGGTTGACTAGGGACATGGGCTGCCTTCCCTGCCTCTCTCCTACCACTTCGATTCACATTTCTCTGGAAGAGGCTTGGTTCCCATATGTAAAAGGAATATCCTGATTCCCCTTCCCAGGGCTGCAAGAACAGTCTTTGGCATGAGATGTGCTAGGGGCTCAGGACTCTGCACACAGCAGGGGCAAACAGTCTGTTCTCTTCCTTGTCCACCTCTTCTGTGTGAGGCTTCTGCTTTGAAAGGTTTCTCCCTGGAGGTCTTTACTTTTAGACACAGGTCCTTTAGAACTTGGAGTACAGAAACAGAAGGGAAGAAGGGCTAGTAGGCAGGAAGTAAAGCGTAAACTGCTGAGGCAGGAAGAAAGCTTCTGGAAATGCAGGGCTCCCAAGCGTCACTGGAGACTATCAAGGACTGACAGCTTGGTCAGAGGTGACTACAGGGAGCAGCTTGGGGCATCCTCCCTGAGTCTGGGGTAGATGAAGGATATCACAGAAATGACTCAAGCACCATTGTGGGAGGGACTTCTCAAGGTCATTATGATATTGTGGGTAATCCCAGAAGTAGAGGCTCCTTGGGGACAATGCAGAACCCAAGGGTGGGTCGGGGCACCGTAGCTAACGTGAGACCTATAGAAATGGAATCTGGGGTCTAAGGAGAGTTTGTTCCAAACTGGCAACCAAAAGGGTGTTGTTTTCCAAACTCCCATCGGAAAGTTTGAAAAATAGGCATGGAAATGTGACTCACTGTCCGCTCCCCATGGCCCCCCTTTCCTGCTTTCTGTAATTTTTCTCCCAAGAGTTAATTTAAATCATATTCTCACAGACACTAAAGCTTAACAGAAGACAAAGAGCTGCTGAAGGAGCCAGAGAAGTGCCACAGGGGAGGTAAGGGAGTGGAGACACATGCTGGGGCCCTAGTGGGTGAAGGTGAGGATGATAGGACATTTTGGAGGGTGAATCCAGCTTCCAAACACAGAGATGCTTACCTTAAGGGTAGAAGCTGAAAGATTCATTCCTGCCACCACCATCACCAAAACCAAACTAGTGTGAAGGCTCAGTGTTAGGACAAGGATGAGCCTGTGTTGTGCACCATCTCCCACCCAGCAGAGCCAGGAGCAGACCTCTCTGCCTGTTATGTGCAGGATGGACCCCACTGCCCTGTGTATCCCAGGCCCAAAGTTTGTCTTGTGGTTTCATCTCCTCCAAACTCATTCCCCTGGGCCAAATTCCTCTCACCTCTCTGCCACTTCTCATCCCTTTAACAGTGTCCCTGAGCAGGCTCACTGGCTGCTGTGCATCCCTCCCTCCCTGAGGCCTGGGGAGGAGCCAGGCAAGCCTGCCCCAACAGGGTGTCCCTTGGCCAGGAATTCCCAGCTTGTCCTGAGGCCTGGGAAATGGAGGGCCTGGCACTGGGTCAAAATCCAATGGCCTTTCAACTCCTGAGAATTCTTGGAAGAGGGACCTTATGCGTTCCCAGGCCTTGAGTTGGGTGTCCATTAGTTGCAATTCCTTCTTGGATGCTCCAGATAGAGTTCTACATGCCTCCTAACACCAGCCCCATCCCCTCTTCTCCTTAGCTTCACTTCTACCCTGTTTTCCTTGGACAATGAGCCTCCAGGTCCCCTAGGTCCTGCCTGCAGAATCTCTCCATTCTACTCCCTGCTTCCTCTCGCCATCAGCCTCACGTGCAAGGCTACTGGAGCCTCCCAACCAGTGTCCTGTCTCCTCCCTGACCCCAGCTCTGATCCTTTCCTCTTCCCTAAACCACAGCAATCTTTCCAAACGAAAAACCTCATTAGATTTCCACTGTATTTGGGATGAAGTCCAAACCCCTTGGCCTGCCTTCTGACGCCCTCTCTGACCTGGGCTCTGCTTGCCGCTCCTGCTGCATCGTGCATGGCCCTCTAAGTTCCAGCAATCCCACCTCTCTTTATTGAAGCTAACGTTCCTGGACTTGGCACATGCATCACCCTCTCACTAACTCCTACTCACTGACCCTGCTCAGCTCAGCATGTCACAAAGTCCAGATTAGGTGTACCTCTGCTGAGTGCCTATACCCTGATCCTTCACTGTGTCTCTGTCTAGGTGAGCCTGTTCCAACTGCAAACTCCTTTAAGGTGGAAAATGGGTCTGGCCCCTTCTGTATTCCCAGAGTGAGGCCCAGTCAGGAATACATCAGATCGCCCTCAAGACCCAACCCCTCAAAAGGAGCCCCAGTGGTGCAGTGCATAATATGTCTCACTAACTGAAGGAAGCAACCCCTCCCAGTGCTTAGCTTCTTCCTCTCTTTTTCCTCACGTGCCAACTTCAGTACCCAATTAGTCATTTGTTGGTTGCGTTTTAAACTTTTTTAAAAATCATGATATTGAGTGGCACAAATGGCTGACCATTCAGCCACTAACTGAAAGACTGGCAGTTCAAATATACCCACAAACCCCTCATAAGGAAGCCCTAGTGGTCTGTGAAAGGTCAAAGCCACTGAGAATGTTAAGTGCACAGTCTGCTCAAAAACACATGGGATTACCACAGGTCTGAACAATTCGGTGACAGCTGGCTTACGGCTGAGTATATCACTCACTCTCATTGTCACTGAGTTGGAACCAACTCATAGTTGACCCTCCAGAGGCTAGAAATTGCATAGGAGACTGTATATCCCAAAACATTTGCTATTTCAACATTTTTTTCACATACACAATTCAGTGACATTTAATTATGCTCATCATGTTGTGATACCCAGTTCTGCCTTTCCCCCACCCCCGTCTTCACTGCCTTCTTCATCTGAGTTCCTTGGGGGACCCATGTGTGCACTGCATCTGGGCTTCCCTTTACACAAGCCCAATCTGGAAAACGTTCACAGTAACAGCAGTAATGAGAGCTACTGTTTATAGAGCGCTCACTATGAGTCAGAACCTGTTCTAGGTGCTTTCCACTCATTGGCCCATTTGATATTCAACAGGAGCTGAAAAAAGAGGTTGCCTGCCAAGGTCCCAATCTGTCCTGTAGTTCAGGAAAGAGTCTCAGGTCTCATGGGAGTTTATAACTCCACAGACACTATGTGTAAAGCAGATGCTGTGCAGTTAATAAAGGTTTATTGTGGGCAAGAACAATGTAATTGCCTACCTTCATAACAGGTTCTATAACTAGTAAAACATTATCTCAGAGTGGCCCTAGGATGTGGGCATGACACAGCCTTTCCGGGAAGTCCCCACATTACCAAAATTGGATTAACAATGTTGGATTAAGATTTACAGACAACGTTATTCTTTGATGTTATGTAAATCTGCCCTCATTTTGAAATGATTGAATCAACTAATCCCTTGCTGTTGTTGTTATGTGCTGTGGAGTCAGCATCGACTCATTGAATGGGAAATTGCCCATCTTTCTCCCTCAGAGCTCCAGGTGAATTTGAACTGCTTGTTCCTTGGTTGGAAGTGCAAGTCCTTGACAGTAGGCCACCAGAGTTCCCTAACCAGCCCTGCTCACAGTAAGACTAAGGTGCACCTGACTCAAGCCTTGGTCTTCTTAGTTGCTTGCTATGCAAGTGAAAGTTGAACAGTGACTAAAGATGATAGAAGAAGAATCAATTCCTTTGAGTTGCAGTGCTGGAGAAGAGTACTGAATATCCTATGGACAAGAGAACAAGTAGGTCAGTCTTAGAGAAAGTGAAACCAGGTGAAATTCTGTCTCACATACTTTGGGCATGTTGCTAGGAAGGGCCAGTCCTTGGAGAAGGACATCATGCTTAACAGAGGAAGACCCCCAATGAGATGGATTGACATGGTGACTGTAACAATGGACTCAGGTGTGTCGGAGAGGTAAGGACAGCACAGGACAGGGCCAAGTTCAGATCCACTGTTCATAAGATTACTATGAGTTGTAATCAGTCTGATGGCACATAATAATAGTTACATCACAACTACCTTTACTTGTTGTACATGCACCTTTTAAATCATTGAAAAGGCATTGCTGGTTTTCACACACTAAGTCACTTACTCATTGCTGTCGAGGTGGAACCAACTCGTAACTAACCCTCCAGAGGGTTTTTGGGAGGCTGTAGATTGCAAGGAAGAGACTGATCATCTTTGTCTTGGAGCTGCTGGTGGATTCGAACCACCAGACATGCCCTTTGGAGTCAGCAGCACAGTGAACTATGCCATTACAACTCCCTTTCATGCACTCACGTAAGCTGAGAGTTGTACGTACCTACTCAGACTTAACTACAAATTCAATCTAAAGATACATTTATGAATGGGTCTCATGTGGGTAATCTGTATGCTGCCTGCATTCTCATTTCATGGAGAAGGATTTGGTCCAAGCAAGTGAGAGGAACCTGCTCCCGGTTCCACAGGGGTCATGGTGCTCAGTGGCTGGGCCCAGAAGGAAACAGTGGTAGAATGCGAAGGTTTTCATTAAGAGTTTCCAACATCAGGGCTGGTGGGATAATTTGAGATCACTCATCTGGTGGTCTCAATCCTTACTGGGTTCCTTTTTGCTTTAAAAAACTAAAACACTCAAACTCATTGCTACTAAGTCGGTTCCAACTCATATTGACCCTCCACTAGGTCTGTGAGGCTGTAAATTCTAACAGGAAGGGCGGGCTGGTTTTCTCCAGAGGAGCTGGAGAGGCACAGCCTCTGGATTAGCAGTTTGAGCTCCCACAGGCTACACCACCAGAGTTTCCTCATACTCCACTGTCTGATACTGTTGAGACCAAATCAACTCATAGCTGACCCTCCAGTGCGTGTTCAGAGGCTGTAAATTGCATAAGAGATTGCCCATCTTTCTCCCTCCGAGCAGCTGGTGGATTTGAACCACCAGTCTTTGGTTTAGAAGCACAACTGCTTACAATTAGGCCACCAGGGTGATTTTAGAACTACTAATGTTTAGAAAGATGGAAGGCCAGTGAAAGAGAGGAAGACCTCCAACAAGATGAATTGACATGGTGACTTCAGCAATGGTTTCTAGTGTGTCAGAGATGATGAGGATGGCACAGGATGGGGCAGGGTTCAGGGTGGCTGTTCATAGGGTTGACTTGAAGGTACGTTTGTTTGGTTCCCCCCCTTTTTTTTCAAATTTTTATTTTTTATTATTATTTTTTGTGCATGTACCATCAGATCAGATCTGACAAGTACAGGAGGAAATTGTGTCTCCTTCTCCAGCAGAGCATCTGGTGGATTTGAACCATGTACCTCTGGGAGACTTGAAGATACGTAACAAAAACAATGCCCATAGCCTTCAGCCTCAGATACTTAGATTCAATCATTGACTTGGTGTGTTGGACCTGAGTATTTTTTTCTAGCGTCTGCCACCCTTAGGGTGAAAAACACAGCAATTTTACAAAGAAAATGAGACTTGACATAAGAATTGTAAATGGTGGTGCTGGGATACAAACCAAAGACCTAGCTCTGAAGTCCACACTAAAACTTGACTCCATAGCTTCAACCTTTAAGTTGCAGAGTCAATGATGGAGCCAGGCCAGGAGACAAAGTCTCTTTGGTAGCAAAAAATTCTGAAATATCAAGAGAATGGATAAACTGAGGTCAAAGAAGTCCATTCAAGAGGAAGGCCTGGAGCTCTCTGAAGTCTCATTTCAGGGGTGGGTGGGGCTAAGTAATGTGACTTCCCCGTGGCACATGACACCACCATTCCCTCCCCTTCCTCTGGAAGGGGAGCCCCAACCAGCCCCAGCTGAGCTGTCACCCTCCCAGTGCTAATTGACATAGCTTCCTAATTGACAATCACAAGGAGGCAATTAAACCAAATTAGGGAACAAGAGCTAATTAGCACTGAGCTTCCCCCACATGTCTCCAAGCACCCCCAGGGTCTGCAGGGACCTGCTGCCCACCTTCTCCCTGCCCTCAGGGAAGTGAATTGTCACCTGTATTGAGCAGGGCAAAAGTTCATATTCCTTTCTTCCTCTCCCAAGGATCAAAGATAAAACATGATAACATGTCCAGGCCTCTGCACCCCAAGGCAACTCTGCCTCCCAGCCCCTAGACCGGCCTGGCCTTCCCAGACAACTCCTGACATTCATTACCTACAGTTCTCAAGTGCTTGCCCACCTCATCCCTCCTTCCTGCAACTTTGGAGGTAGGGTACCTGCTTTATCACTTGTGGCTCAGAGAGGGTAAGTGATATGCCTGAGATCACACAGCCCACTTTATTTCCAGGTACTGTAGTTGCTGCCATCTTTCCAACTTGCTGTACTCCTGATGTTGTTGTTTACTGTCGACTCAGAGCTGATTCTCCAGTGGATTTTCAGAGACAGTTAATTGCACTGGAGGAGATGGCCCATCCTTCTCTGGCGGAGTGGCTGGTGGATTCAAACCGTGTGCCTTTGGGATTGCAGCACAGCTTCTTACCACTATGCCACCAGAGCTCCCACTCCTGATATGTAGATAGATCCATATCTATATATGAAGTAAGTCTTTCCAAAGAGCTCCTCTCCATTATACTGATGTAATATGGTGGGTGGGTGGGGCATGCATGGTACACACTTTTTCCACTGTGCTATGCTAGCCACACAGGTTATAGTATTTAATCTGCATTCTCGCCTTCTGTTCATCTGTCTGAATGTTCCCAAGAACGTAATGCCAAATTCAAGAAGACCTTTCTAGAATCATAGGTCGTAGAATGTGGAGATTCCAAGTCCTCTCTTTCATTAACTCACTCTATGAGTTCTTGCTGGAGAAATTGCTTCGCGTCTGTGGCCCTGTTTCTTCACCTGCAAAATGGGAAGACTGAACTGGTAGATTTCTGAGGTTTTTCAGCTTCTACCCTTTAAGCTGCAGGGAGAAAGACTGCAAGGGACTGGACTTTTCATTTGCGTGCCATCTGGGCCTGGGGGTGGGATGGGGATACCCCCTTTTGCTACTGAAACAAGAATGAACAAACAGAAGCAGCCGAATAAAAATGAAACTGTCTTGACAGGGACAGGGATACTGGGAGCTCCCAAGTGGGAGAGGTTGCAGGAGGGTGTAAAAAATCATGATCATTATCTTCTCACAACACACACACACACACACACACACACACACACACACTCTTTTTCACTTGCTCACTCCTTCCTGCCCTAGGATTGTGTCTGAGAGAGATATTGGGGAGATTACACAGAGAGAACTGAATCCAGCTATCTTGAGCTTGGAAGAAAAGTGGCCAGTGAGCAGTTTAAGCTGGCATTAGTGGAGTTTGCCCCTCCCTCCTGCCTTCTCACAGAGCTCGGATAGCACTGTAGGTTATACATTTGGCTGGTAACCAAAAGGTGGGTGGTTTGAATCTACCAGCCGCTCCTCCTTGGGAGAAATATGCAGTCTGTTTCCATAAAGATGAATAGCTTTAGAAGTCCTATGGGTAGGAGGTGTACTCTGTCCTACAGGGCCAATATGAGCTAAAATCAACTCCATGGTAGTGGGCTTGGCTTTTGTCTCTTTCTCAGTGATGGGCTCACACAGAGCAGGGAGGCTGGGGGAGAGGGAGGGAACACGTCATGACTCTTCCTGGGTTTTTGTGCCAGCCACCCTAATAACCACGCCCCGGTCTTCTATTTCTGCTTTTGGGGTATCCCCAAGCATGGTTAGGGAGCCTTAGAGTCTGACTAGCCTGGCTCTACTACTCATGTTCTAGCCATGCGATCCTGAACCAGCTACCTTAGTTTCCTCTTCTGTAAAGTGAAGAAAATGGTAATCCCTGTGAGCTGTGACTTTGCCCCTCAGGGGTCCTGGGGTGGAGTGCGTGCAGAGCACTGGGAAGGGCAGAGCGCCTGGGGACTGAGGGGCAGGGGGTGGTAACATGCAGGCCCTCTGCAGCCTTCCCTTTCCTGTGGTGAATCACTGTGTGAAGGTCTTGTGGATTCAGGACTCCCTAGTTTGCCACAAACACAACCATTGTCATGGAAACCGGGCCTCCCTTCCCCCTCTCTTACCAATGTCACCACATCAACTCCCACATGGGGTCTGGTTTCTAGATCACAGCTTCTGATTCACTGATTGACTAACTGCATCCCCGTCTCCAAGAGACCATCAGCCGCATCCCCACTCCCAGGGTGCAAGCCCTCCAACCCCTCAACCCAGCTGCTCTCTGCACAGATACTCTACCTTCTTCCCTACCAAGACAGGTTGAGCTAACCCTAAGGTATCATCCTTCCAGTAAGAGTCAGCTCAGCTCCTTCATCCCTGGAGGCCAAGGACACCATCTATCCAGCCCAATGCAGACCTTTGAATGTTGGCCATGAGGCTGGCAAGGGAGGTGGCCACCAGCAGGTACCAACAAGCACTGGCGCCACCTGCTGGCCCAAGAGGAACCAGCCCCGCCTCTTCAAGCAGGCTTGTCCAGACCAGTCTCCAGCAGGGCGGGAGACCTTGGCTGTGCATTTCTCTCCAGCACTTGTAGTTGTCCACATCATTCACTCACTCGTTTACAAATATTTACCCAGTATCTACTGTGTGCCAGGCGCCATGGTGGTGGAATGGTCAAAGCACTTGGCTGAAGACCAGATCAGCCATTTCGCGGGAGAAAGATGAGACAGACTGACAGCCTCGGAAACTCTATAGGCTGCAGGGATCTCCGTAAACGGCAGTGGGTGGGTTAGGTTTGGTCACGGTGTGCAATAAGTGGCTTTTGTCCTCCTGGAATGAATAATTCAAGTGTGATGAGTGGCTCAAAAGGGGCAGAAACTCAGGGTGCCAAGGAGCAGAGAACCAGTCTGTGGTTTTGTAGACGGCTTCCCTGAGGAAGGAATGACTAAATCGAGTTCTGAATAATAATAACCAACATTATTTTATTAAGCACTTTCTGCGTACGAGATGAGACACTATGTCAGTACTTTACATACCTCTTCCACTAATTGCACAACAATCCCATGAGGTAATTGCTACTATGATCTTCATTTTATAGATGGGGAAAACAGGTTCAGAGACTTCAAGGAATTTGCGTAGTGCTCACAGGGAGGCAGCAGCACCTACCACCCTCTCAGCAATACAAAGCACAGCAGAAGGAAATGCCGCCCAGTCCTGCAAAATCCAATCACTAGTTGTGGTTTGAACTGGACCCTTGGATTCACAGGTTTTGCTCTGACTGACTTCTGAGAGTAAATTGTCAGACCCTTTCCCCTGGCTCATCTCAATCTGGAAGCTCCTCTGAAAATAGGTCAGCATCATAGTAACAAGCGAGCCATCACTGACAGATGAATCAAACTGGGTCTCCCACCTGGAAGGCAAGGATTCTGCCACCACGCCGCCTGCCTGTCTGCCACCAAACCGCTGCCTGTTAACGGTGTTTGGAAGGCTTCTTTAACCTCCACACTGCAGGCTTTCTGCTTGAATAACCAGGCAGAAAAAAATTAAAATGTATCCGAAGAAGAGGAGACTGCAGGTGTGGAGACCACTGTTCATATGGACAAAAAGGGAGAGGTGGGCAAAGAAGCAGCCAGGAGCTGAACGAACCAGGAGGAAATAAAGGAGGGACACCAGGAGGGTGAGAAGTCAGGCACGAGGCTTGACATTGTTCTGCCTTCAGAAAGATCTGGTCGGTATGAGAAGATGGACACAGAAAGGCGGGAAGACTGAAATAGGTGTCAAAGCTTCAGGGCTTGGGCCAACTGACAGTCTTCTGCAGCCTGCAGTTTGTGAGAGAAGAGTGTTACCTTCCCAGTAGAGTATGGAGATGCCACTACAATATTGGTTAGCTAGAGGAATTAAGAAGTATGGCTAACAGAAGAATTGAGACCTCAGAACACTTAATTGTGCTCATGAAAAACCTAGACCTAGACCAAGAGACTGTTGGGTGAGCAGGCATGCGTCAAGGTTGCATCTTCTAAGAAAGGCATGCGTCAAGGTTGTATCTTCTTTCCATACCTATTCAATGCTGAGCAAATAATTTAAGAAGCTGGACTCTGATCCTTTTCTGGTTCATAAGAATGATTACTGGGAGTTCATACATCTGTATGACACGTGCCGCCCATTAAACCTTGTTACGATATAGGCACGCTACCCATCTGATGTAAAAAAAAAAAAAGCTGGACTCTATGAAGACTCACCATTCTGCATTATGCAGATGACACATCTCGTTTGTTTAAAATGAGGACTTGAGCCCATCAACAAACAAATGGACAGAGACGCTCTGGTATATTCACACAATGGAACACTACAACTACACTACATTGAAAAACAAGGAACTCATGAAATATTACACAAAATGGGTGACCCTGGAGGACGTTATGCTAACTGAAATATCTCAGTCACAAAAGGACAAATATTGCATAGTGCCACTGTTGTAAAATGGGACTGACATCGGGGTTGGAGGGAGACTGAGAAAGATGGGATAAATAATGTACACTGCATTGAAACAGAGGAGGGAGAGAACTGTTTAAAAGGGATATATGATTAGGTATTATTGTCATGACAGGAGTCCAGAACAAAGGCTGCACAGTGGAGTGGACTTGGGGGGAGGGATTGTATAACAATGAAAGAATTTTTCTTTTACTTTTAAAGAGAAGAGCGAACTGGGGAGGAGGGGTAGGCAGGGAGAAAAGTGCAACAATAAATGCATGAAAATACAAAGTCTCTGTAAATTTTTATTAAAATTAATAATAATAAAATACTTAGTGGCAAGAAGCTGCAATACAATCCCAGAGATGATGCAGTTCGAATCCACCAGATGCTCTGCCGGAGAAGGAGGGGCAATCTCCTCCTATACCAGTCAGATCTGATTTGACGGTACAGACACGCACAATAATAAAATTAAAAAAATTAATAATAATAAAATAAACCACAAAAAATGAGGACTTGAAGTGTTTGTTGCTGAAGATCAAGGACTACAGCCTTCAATATGGATTAGACCTCAATATGAAAGAACTAAGAATTCTCACCACTGAATCAATAGGCAGCATCATGGTGGTGGTTTTTGATTGCCTTCGAGTCAAGCATGACTTATAGTGACCTTATGAAGAGAAAGGCCTGAAGCCGTTCTATAACTATCGTAGTTTCTCCAAGTTCATTGAGTTTCCAGATGCATGTGGTTTAAGAAGTGGATGCCACTCCTGCTTCCAAACCTGAATCAATCTGGGAGCTCCACCAAACACTGCCCATGATGGGTAGCCATTGTGGTGTTTGGCACACCTGTGGCACAGTTGTTCCATTATGGCATTTGAGCATCATGGTAGATGGAAAAAAATTGAAATTGTCAGCGAATTCATATTATTTGGATCCACAATGAAACACCTTTGGTATTAGAAATTAGCATGATTAAATGTTCTGGGATTCCCATTCTTCTGAGAGTCAGCCAGAGTTTGTTATGATCCACACAGTCAAACACCTTTGCATAATCAATGAAACATAGATAGACATTCTTCTGGTATTCCCTGCTTTCAGCTAAGCTCCATCTAACATCAGCTACAATATCCTTAGTACCACGACCCCTTCTAAACCCAGCCTGGACTTTTGGCAATTCTCTGCTGATGTGCTGCTCCAGTCGTTTTCGGATAATCTTCAGTAGAATCTTGCTTGCATGTTGTTCTGTAGTTTCCACACTCTGTTGGGTCACCCTTCTTTGGAATGGGAACAAATATAGATCTCATCCAGTCAGTTGGCCAAGTGGTTGTTCTCCAGATTTCTTGGCACAACTTGGTGAGAACATCCAGGGCAGCAACTGTTAGCTGAAATACGTCAATTGGTATACCATCTATTTCTGGGGCCTCATTTTTTTGCTATTTCCTTCAAAGCAGCTTGAACTTCTTCCTTCATCACCATAGTCAGTCGTCAGAACAGAGCAGGGTAACACTGCATGGTTCAAAATTGGGAAGGGTGTAAGCCAGGGATGTGTCCTGTCTCCATACCTTTTCAACCTGTATGCAGAGCAGATTATCCAGGAGGCTGGGCTCTATGAGGAGAATTGTGGCATCAGGATTAGTGGAAGATCTATTAACAATCTGCGTTATGCAGATGACACAACCCTGCTTGCTGAAACCAAGGAGGACCTCATGCACTTGCTGCAGAGGGTCAAGGACTGCAGCCTTCAGTATGGACTGAGGCGCAATGTCAAGAAGACAAAGATTCTCACCACTGGACCAACTGGCAGCGTCAGGATGGATGGCGAAAAGATTGAGATTGTTCACAGCTTCAGTTTGCTCGGCTCCACGGTCAACACTCTTGGCACCAGCAGCCAGGAAATAAAAAAACATATTGCGATGGGAAAGTCTGCTGTTAATGACCTCTCTAAAGTACTCAAGAGCAACGGTGTCTCTCTGGAAACTAAGGTGCGCCTGATACAGGCCATGGTCTTTGCAATCACTTGTTATGCATCAGAGAGTTGGACAATGACTAGGGAGGACAGAAGGAGAATTGATGCCTTTGAGCTGTGGTGCTGGAGAAGAGTATTGAATGTACCATGGGCTGCCAAGAAAACAAACAGATTCATCCTGGAGAGGGTTAAACCAAGCAACTCCTTGGAGGCAAGGATTCTGGGGCTTTGTCTGACATACTTTGGCCATGTTGCAAGGAGGGACAGGTCCTTGGAGAGGGACACCATGCTTGGGAGGGTGGAGGGACAGTGCAGGAGGGGAAGACCCTCTATGAGGTGGATTGATTCAGTGACTGGGGTAATCGGGATAGGTGTGTCAGAGGCAGTGCGATTGGCACAGGATAGAGCAGGGTTTAGGGCTGTTGTACATAGGGTCGCTATGAGTCATAAACGACTTGATGGCACATAGCAACAACAACATCAGCTATTAGGAGATCAGGAGATATATTGCGTTGAGAAAGCCTGCAGTCAGGGAACTCTTCAAATTATTGAGCTAATGATGTCAGTTTGAAGACAAAGGTGTGCCTGATTCAGATCATGGTATTTTCAATCACTTGCTATGCATATGAGAACAGGGCAGTGATTACAGATGACAGAAGAAGAATTAACGCCTTTGAGCTCTGGTGTTGGAAGAAAAGTACTGAATATTCCATGGACTGCCACAAGAACAAGCAGAAGTGGCTTGGAGGGGGCTTAGAGGCAAAGATGACAAAGCTTTGTTTCACATACTTTGGGCATGTTATGTGAGGGGTTAGTCCTTGGAAAGGGACATCATGGTTGGAAAGGTGGAGGGTGAATGAAAGAGAGAACTTTCAAATGGACTGACCCAGTGACTGCAGCAATGGATTCAAGTATGTCAGAAATGATGAGATGACACAGGATAGGAAAGGGTTCAGATAATGTTGTTCATTACGAGTGATATTCAGCTCGACAGCACCTAACAACAAGAAGAATAGAACAGAGGAAGACCGCAACAAGATAGATTGACACAGTGAATGTAACAAAGGGCTTGAGCAGATCAGAGATGGTGAGGCTTGCACAGGACAGGGCTAGGTTCTGATCTGTGTTCATAGGGTCACTAGGAGTCATAGTTGACTCCATGGCCCCTAACAACATCAAGAAGAATGGATATAACCCTCCAGATCTTGATACAATAATGACTAGAGTCCAATAATGAAGTCCCACTGGCCCAGAGTTGAGTTTGACTCATGGTGACCTCCCCCATGAGGTTCCCAAGGCATTAATCTTAATGGGAGAGACTACTCATCTTTTTGACATGGAATGACTTGTAGATTCAAATCTCTGACTCTTCAGTTAGTAGCCCAACATGTAATGTACAGGCCACCAGGGCTCCTTTAATGAAGTCGATAAGGGATTATAAGCCCAGAGCCTGACCTCTGATCCCAAGGCTCCTGGGTAAGCTGGGAGGAAGCTTGCACAAGGAGATACCTGGGGCTAGAAAGTTCCTTGGAGGCAACAGGGCTCAAGCTACTCCATGCCGGTGGAATCTGCAGGGTGAGCTGCAGTTGATTTGCCTGGGCTGGTTGGTGAAAGCTCATTCTTATCTCAACTTTGCACGGTGATGTCATGTTGGTAGGTTGAAATCAGCCATAGTGAGAGCATTTACACCACAAAGATTGGCATGCGCACATAATAAGGTCTCTTTTCTCTCTGTTCATACCACTGTTCCATACTTTCTTGCTCTACTTTACAGAAGAAGAAACTGAGGCGCAAAGACTCAAAATGACAGCAATTTTCTTACTTTAATTTATTAAACCACTCACTAGGCTTGCATGTCCTCTGCCCCAGGGAATCCTTTAGTCTGCAGTAGCATACAGAGCGTGTCAACAGGCTTTGACAGCACTGTGGGCTAAATACTAGCACTGACGCTAAGGCAGATTTGGTCAGGAAGTCCTTCTGGGGGATATAAGTCTGAAGAGTGAGTAGGAGAGAGAGGGTGTCCAGGCAAAGGGAGGCAGCACATGCAAAGGTCTGGAGAATAAGAAGGCCCATCAAGCGGCCCATGGCCCTTATAAAACGTCTTTGTACTTTCAGGGCCTAGTAGGTGCAAGTCTTATTTTACTGACAGTGACTGGTCTTAGTGAAGACCTCTTTCTTCTGAGCTATCTGCCAAAAGATCATGGCAGTGAATTAGCATTATTATTGAGTTCCTGCTGTTTAAGGGCCCCAGAAAAGAAGGGGAACAAGCATCACACAGATAGTAATCCTTGTAGATCATATGAAGGAGGGCTGTGAGGGCAGGCATGGGTGAAGAGGGCAGAGGAGGGCTGCAGATAAGTGTAGAGCTTAGCGTAACAAATATAGAAAAGCAGAGGGAGTTGAATACTTGTATTCAAGGGGTGGTCAAGAAGAAACTATAAATTAGCATGCTTGGTTTTCAAACAGTAAATATTTATTTTGCACCAGCTGTGTGCCAGGCACTGTGCTGAGTGCTGGGAATACAGGAGGGAATTAGATCTCTTTCTAGTAGTTCATGGTGTCTGAGGGGGAAACATAAATATAAACAGGAGGTCACAAAGTAGTGTGATAAATGGTAAAGGTCAACCCAGAATGGTCAGAGAAAGTGGTATCGAAGTTGAGCCTTGCAAGATGAGTAAGCACTGACCGTGGAAGGGTGAGGGAGAATAAGAGGTGGACAGGATGTGTGTGCTCACAGACCTGAAGGCAGGCCTATGAAGCCAAGGCAGGGAAGTAGGGGGAGTGGTAAGGCATGGGCTCTTGCCAGAGGGAAGTGGCCAGGCTGGACAGGTGGGCAGGAGCCAGATTGTTAAGGATGTTGAAAATCATATAAACGAGTTTGGTTTTTAATCTACTGGCAACAGGGAGCTATTACAGGGTTTTTATACAGGAGAGTTTAATGATCAGATTTGTTGTTTTGTTTTGTTTCTTTTTCAACAATCTCCCTATCCACAGTGTGGAGAATGAGTTAGAGGAGGCTAGAGAGCAGTGCATGAGTAGGACAAGGAGAATAGAGGCCACTACAGTCAGTGGTTAGAAGATGGTTTAGGCCAGAGAGGCAGCAGTGGTAAAGGAAGTTGACGGGGCTGAGAAAGGCAGTAGTAGAGTGAACTTGATGGGATGGATAGAGTTAGCAGAAGGGGAGGAATCACAGACTTCTGGCTTGAGCAGCCTGGTGGGAGTGATTTCATCTATCAGACACTGGGAAGGAAAGCTTTGGGGTTTTCCCAGAGCCAACCCAGCCCTTTTCCTTGAGAGGCTGCTGGGGACTGTGGGATAGCGGAAGGAGCAAGTGGGGATGGAGTGAGGCAGGCACAAGGGGCACAAAGCAATAGTAACAATAGCTAACATGTTGCCAGGCATTGTGCTAAGTGCTTTATATATGTCCTACTAAATGCTCACAATATGACCATTCTTTCTAAACTAGCCACCTCAGACCTCTTTACTTCTATATCTTGCTTTATTTTACTTCATAGAAATTACATTTTCTCTACTCATGTACTGTGGGCCTCCCCTCCCCCATAAAACCATCAGCTCTGTAAGGGTGTGGACTTTATCTTGTTCTCTAAGTCTACCTCCAGTGCCCAGGATACAGTAGGTGTTCAAAACATATTTATCAAAAAGTAATTAAAAAGCCTCAGTAGAATTATGCCTCCTAGGCAGAGAGAATAGGCAAACTTGGCTTCAGTCATGCAGCTGGTAAATTGGGAGGTAGGGACTCAGATCAGCTGGACTTAACCTCCCCCTAAACAACAGTGTCTCCCAGGCCTCAGGTGGAAGGCAGGGCAAGAAGTCAACCTTAATACCGGAGGGGTCTCAGGACCACCTAGGGAGCTGGTCAGGTCCAGGTCTCAGTCACTGGGTTCTTCCCTAAGTCTGGGAGCCTTATTTTCCCCTCACATGTAAGGTGCCTGACCGGAACTCAAGATCAAGATGGAAGCTTGGGATGGGATGGTAGCAGAGCAAAGCTTGGGAAGGACTCTGCTGAAAAGTACCTAAGCCCTAGGGCTCATGAGCCCAGGCCAAAGCCGCTCCCAGTAGTTGGCCTATAGCGCCACCTGGTGGCCATAGACTTTTGGGCCCTGCTCTCCAGGATCCAGGGAACTCTGACGGCACACTCTGTAGAGAAATGTACTGTTAATCTAAAGATGACTGGTTCAGATACATCAGCAGCTCTGAGAGAGAACATTGGCAATATCCTCATGTGATTTACGGCCTCTGAAATCCGAGGCAGGGTCAGCTATGAGTCAACTGAATGCCCAGGATGTAGGCAACCAAGCCACCTGCCCAACTAGCAAGCCTCCCTCGGTACCACAGGAACTGACATCTAGACCTTTCCAACCTTGTTCCTTTGAATGACCCGCACTCACCCTTCAGGGACTGCTTCAGGTCCATCCTTTCCAGGAACCTCCCCAGCTTCAGAAATCACTCTCTTTGTGGTGTCCAGATACTCACCAGGTGTTGGTCTAACTGGAGCCCTAGACTTTGCAGTCAGAAAGATCTGGCTTTGAACATGAGTCTTCATTTACTGGCTGTGTAACCTAGCTGAGTGACTTAACTTCTCGGAGCCTCAAAACAGTCAAATCTGTAAAAATTACAGGTACTCAGAAAGTAGCAAGTTCCCTTCCATCCCTCTCTCCTGTTTTCTGAGCCTCAATTTCCTTAATAAGGCCATAAAATAATTGATAGTGATCCTCATTCTTTAATTCATTTGCTCATTTGTTCAACTTCTTTGCTAGCTCTAACATTCTAGGTAGTGAGTATGTGTTTTCTACCCATCAATTCATCTGAGAGTTCCTTGAAAGCATTGCCAGACTGTTTGATGCTTCAGAATCCCTGATAGCACCTAGCATAGTACTTGGCACAGAGGGAAAAGAAATTCCCTCAACAACCTACTAAGTGTATGTTTATTTTATCCTACTTTCTGCTCTAAAGAGCCTCTGCCCAACTCTGACTGGTCCAGGAGACCCTCTGCTTCCTTCATGCAGCCAGAAACCAGAGCTGGCGCCACTGGGTGAGGAATCTGGGGCCAACTGTCACAGCTCCGGTATCAGCCGCCTCTGGGACGCCTGGGTCCAACCTTGACTCCCAGAGGAGCCTTGTCAGCCAGCTGTCCTGGGGGCCCAGGCTCTGCCCCAGCCCCTTCTGAGCTACTCTCCCTAGGGAAATCAGATGCAGAGGACCTGGGCAGGGGATGAATGGATGTGCTGGGGTGGTCCCAGGGGAGAAACAGAGGTGTTAGTCTACCTAAGTCCAAATCTCAAGGCTGGCCCTTCAGGGTCCTTGGAGATCAAGGCTACATGATGGTCTCATGTTGTTTTTGTTCTGTGCTGTCTAGCTGCTTGCAACTCATAGCAACCCTATGTACAACAGCTCTGAACGCTGCTCTACCTTCAGCCAGACTAATTATCTCTGATATATCCACCCCCAAAACCCCAGTCACTGAGTCAATCCATCTCATCAAGGGTCTTCCTCTCCTGCGTTGTCCCTCCACCCTTCTAAGCATGACATCCCTCTCACATGCCCAAAGTATGTCAGATGGAGCTTCAAAATCCTTCCAAGGAACAGCCTGGTTTCACCCTCTCCAGGATAAACCTGTTTGTTCTCTTAGCAGTCCACAGTGAACCACAATTCTGCTTTCGAATCTTTGTAGCCCACAGAATACCAAAGACTATTTTTTGTTGTCACTTTTAATCTTCTTTGGCCATGTTCTCTGGGTCAGCATAAAGGCTAGAGTCTGTGTCATGCTAAAGACAGACATCAAGTCTGATTCTGTGTGTGTGTGTGTGTGTAGCCTGCAGACTTAGTAAGTACATTCTCATTGGTTGAATTAAAACATTTAATGAATTGAGCACATTCTAGTAACTGAGAAGAAAATGGCTGGACCCTCAGCAGGAAGGATGGTGGTTAGATAGCAGGTTGGACTTCCCACAAAGAAGGTATTAAGAAAACGAGAGCTCTATAAGAGCTCCATAACACATAGGAAAAGAGGCTCAGCTGACTGAGACAGATGGAGAAGGGAATCTTAAAAGAATAGGGAGATGGATGAGATAACCTCTTCAAGGACCAGTCTGCTTGGTACAGCAGGCCTGGCCTGAGGGTGGGGGGCTGGCTCTTGTTTTCCCTCAGGGGTTCTAAGAATGGAGTGGGGGCAGGGGGGTATTAGGTGTGTGTGCCTCATCCCTGTCATGTGTCTAGGGAGAACAGGTGCCCATGTTTGTTCAGAGGAGAGAAAGGGCACCACTCCACAGACAAGCACATAATATGGTTCATCTACCTCATTCTTGTCCTCCAACCCTCTGCACAGGAAACCTGGGCCACCTCCACTCTCAAGCAGATCTTCTTTCTTGTCTGTAGACACACACACACACACACACACACACACACACACACACACACACAGAGAGAGAGAGAGAAAGAGAGAGAGAGATACAGACTTCACCTATAGCTAACTCAAAAGGGTCCTTTGTTCCCCAGGCTGAAGGCCTGGAATGAGAAAGAGAGACAGAGACACAGACAGAGAAACAGACAGAGAGAGAGTGTGTGTGTTTACCTGCATTCCTGTTCAACAGAAATTATTTTTTTAAACTATCTGCTGTTTGGGAACATAGAGGGCTGTGGTGGCCTAGTGGTGAGGAGTTGTGCTGCCAACCCAAAGGCACACAGTTGGGACCCACCAGCTTCTCTAAGGGAGAAAAGAGGGCCAATCTACCTTTTATGCACTTTACTGCCTCTGAAAACCCACTGGAGAGTTTGCTATGAGTTGGTACTGACAATGGCTCATAACAACAACAAACCTAGAACTGACTTCAAGTGACTCATGGTGGGTCAGAATCTTCTTCAGTGCCTAGTGAATCTCAGGAGCTCAATAGCAATAGTTAGGATGAATGAGTAACGAAATAAAATTAATTCATTAAGACCACAACCTGGCTAAAGTCAACTGCAAAGGTGAACAATCAGAGTCAGGGAACAAAAATGAAAACTGAGCCAGGTGTTATGGGAGAGATTGGACTTTTCCCCCCTTCACCTTAGAGATGAGAGAATTGAAACTCAGCATTAAGTGCCTGCCCAGGGCAGAACTAACAAGCTGCCGGGGCCTGCCTTTTCTTCTTATACCACAAAGCTTCAAAAATGCAGTTATACTCCACACACTCTTATTGAACCTTTGCTTTGGGCAGGCTGTAAGGGACAATGAAAAAGCCTAGAACAAGGCCCTGATCTCCAAGATCCTGAAAGGGAGCAATACGGCATTTTTCTGGTCAAGGCAGAGAGAATTAGGGGAGAGGTGGGTAGGAGGCAGAGTCATCTATGTCCTGACAAAACTGTTAAAGTAAGGCCTTCTGCCCTCCATCATCCGAATAATTCTAGAATAGGCTGTCAGGGGAAGGGGTTTGTCAATGTAGGGTAGGCAGAGGCGAGGTTAGCTGAACAAAGGAGGCCACCAGACTCAGGGAATGTTTAGGAAGGATTCATCAAAACTCCCCAAGAATTGCACTCCTAAACCCACACTCTGTTCCTCAGCTGTCTGGGTGCTCTGGCAATCTACTTGGTGGGCAGGCACACACGATGCTTGGGCACATGCGCCCACATGTGCACACCTAAGGACCTTCTCTTTCACACACATACACTCACACACAGCCTGCTCCGAGGGCACCAGGTAACATTTGCCTCTCTCCTGCTATGACACACGTATGTGTGGAGTCACATGTTTGTGTGGTGCCCTAACGCACCCAGGAGACTGGTCATCATTGTTGTTGGATCTGTAATGTGGGTCCAGCAGGGACTCTGTCTGCCTCCGATGCCCAGCTCTCAGCATCCCCTATGCCCATTCAGCAGTTGCCTCCCTCCTCACTCACACACACTTGTTTCTGCCTTTTGTTTTCCTCCCCAGCCAAATCCCCAAGGCTTCTTTGGTCATTAACTTCCTGCTTTAATTAGCTTAGCAGGGAGGAAAGTGGAGGTGGGCACATTCAGAGGTGGGTGTCTGGGGGAATCTCATTTCAGGGGGGGGGACAGGAAGGCTCAAACCAGTTGGTGGCCCCACAAAAATGCCTAGCACACAGCAAGTCCTAAGCAATTTCTATGTCTATTAAAATGAGAAATGGTCACCTGGTCCTTAAAGTAGGAACTTTTCTCCAACAAGAGCTCCTTAGTCCCTAGGGAAATCCCCCCCATTCTGGTCTCTGGGACAGACAGAGAGGGAACAAAACTCAGGAAACAGCCTGTTACTCGGGATCTGTCCCTCAGATTCTTCTCCTACTACTTACTTGTGGTGACTAGTGCCCAGCACAATAAGCTTCTTGTTAATCTTATGTTAAGTCCCCAACGCAGGAGGCACCCTCCTTGACTCCCTGAGCCTTTGGAGAAGGTTCTTCAGGTTCTCCTTCCCTGGGTCTCCTGCTTAGTACTGAAGGCAGAACCCTGCCGTGTGCCATCTCCAGACCCTTCTGGTGAGGTTCCCTTCCATTGGTGTGCAAATTCATTCTTTTTCAAGAGTCAGTGAACAGAACTGGGCTATGGAGTTCACCCTTCAAGGTCTTCTAGTGCCAGGTCATCTGTGAGATTGCCTCATTCAGTTTCCTGCTTCCAAGCAGGACTTCACCACAAAACCCAGTTCAAATTTTTCACTTTCCAAGACGCTCCATTCAGAAAAGGACATATCATTTCTGCAACTAATTATTTTATTATAATTCTGAGGAAGTTCCTCTTAAAATCTGCCATTAGGCCCTCAAGCTGTGTGTCACCCTTTCACCTCTACAGAAAGACTCAGACTAAAATAGTGGCCCCCAAATTGTTGAAAATAGGCAGTAAGGGGGAAAAGAAAAGACTACATTACATTCTAACTTCCTCAAACTCTAAAAGTATCTCACTGTCCAGTTCAAGCCTTAAGAGCCTATTTCCGTGTTCACCAAATGTCCGGAGTCAAAAAGATTGAATTAATGGATTTGCATTTGGAGAGAGGTGTGTGAAGCCAAGCAGAATGATAGCAGGACTAAGGCCGATCACTCCTTAGCTTGAAAGAAGTCCAAGTCCACCCCTATTCTCCCTTCCCTCTTTCTGTTCAACCCCACACTCAAGGCTCTTACCCTAAATTGTTAAAGACATATCATGCCTTTAAGACTTTCCCAGACTCCCTACTTTCTGCCCCCCTCTTCTTCTAACTCCCTATTCTCCGAATCCACTTTTTCCTTCTCCCCATCACTCCACAACCATCCCTGCCCCTCCACTGACCTGAGGGACGTGATCTAACTCACCTCCCAGTCGGTGCCTCTGAGATATCCGAGACTGGGGTGTGGGGGTGGGGATGGTTTGCCGCTGGGGGAAGATAAGGGGACCCCGTGTTTTTCCAGGGGGTCCCATCTTCCAGGCAGGCACCCCACCTCGGCCCCCACGGCGCGCAGAGCGGTCTCCCCCCATCGCGGCTGCGGGCTTTGTTTGCTCTGCGGAGAAGCTCTCCCCGCGGCCGGCAGCCGGGATCGACGCTGGGCGAGCGGGAGGGGGGACGCGGCGAGAGCGCGACAGGGAGGGGTAAGATGTGAGAAAGCAAGCGAGAGAAAGCCGCAGTGACCGAGCCGCGACTGCTCCCCCGCCCTTTCGATCTCCCCTCATTACCATAAGAAAGAGGGACCCCCGATCTGTTGGGACAGGGAGTGAGCCCCTCTTGGGAGGGGGGCACGCAATTCATTATCTTTTTTTCAAATCCTTTCCGGTTTTTTGCACCCTAGTCTCTCTCCCTTTGCTCACCACTTGAAAAAAAAATTAACGATTTGATTCCCATCCCACCCCCAAGGTACGCCTTCTAGCAGTGGGTAAAGATGGAAGGGTACGTCCCTATCCCACTCCGGTCAAGGAATCTGTTCCCCCAGCCCCGCGCCCCTGAGGGCGGGAAACTACAATTCCCAGCATGCCCCCGGCGCCCCCGGCGCGCCCCCCCTCCCGTCAGTTCCATGCTGCTCCATCCAGTTCATTTAAAACAAAAGAGTTTGAGCGCTGGAAGGGGCTGGGCTCTACTGGGGGCCACTGAGCGCCGCCGCTCCAGGACTGGGGCTCGGTGCGGGAGCCTAAAGGGGGCGTCTGGACGGCAGGGCCTAGAAACTCAGGGTCCAAGGCGGGAGGGGTGGGGGCAGAGATCCCGCAGCCCCCCGCCCCCCGTCACCCCCGGAGAAGAGAGAAGATCTGCTTTCTTGGTTTTGCCTCTCTTTCCCCCCACCCCCACCTGGGGGCTGGGGCGTGGGGAGTCGGGTTACAGGGTGTTTGGGGAGGGGGGCTTAGGGGGAGGGTCTATCTTTCTATCTCGCTTTCTTCCCCCCTCCCC
>NW_006399926.1:1665456-1726270 GCF_000299155.1 Elephantulus edwardii
GCGCAGCCGCCCCAGCCCCCCACCGCCTCCAAAGGGGCAAGCGACGCCAAGCTCTGCGCTCTCTACAAAGAGGCCGAGCTGCGCCTGAAGGGCAGCAGTAACACCACCGAGTGTGTGCCTGTGCCCACCTCTGAGCACGTGGCCGAGATCGTGGGCAGGCAAGGTAAGCTGGGACCCCGTGGAGAGGGACTTTGGGTGGGGGGCACCCCATCCTCAGCGTGGAAAGTTCATTTCCTTCCTCCCTGCCCGCCTCGAGCTCTATCCCTTCCCCACAAAGGGGGACCCGCCCCCTCCCTTGATTTCCAAGTGCCACAAAGTTCCCTGCTACCCACAGTCGGGATGGCTCTCAGGATCCTTCCTCCCCCCAGGGCTCTGCCCTTAGACAAAGAAATATTCTCACACTGGGAGAGGGAAAGGGGAGGGGGCTCGGTCTCCCAATCCAGGGAGGCTGTCCGGAGGGGGTGTCCCCTCTTAGCGCCGAGGTGGGGTGGGGGAAGATCTGGCGCAATGTGCAGAGAGTCACTCGGAAGTCCCTACTCCAGTGTCTGTTCGTGGGTTGGGGCGGGGGCACCCCTGGGACCCCCCACACTCTTGGAGTTACAGACTTAGAGGGAGACCTGGCCCGGGAAGCCCAGTTGTGTATCTGTCTCTTTGTTGGGCTGACTGTAGGAATGGAAGGGGGTGTGGCTCAGGGGAGGGTCCCAGCCTGGGGGAGAGATGATGAGGGGGGCTGCTGGGAGGAGGGAATCTCACGGTCACCCACATACCAAAGTTGGACCGTCTGTGGGGTTTTGGAAGGGGTGCCTCCAGGGAAGTGTGATGTCCTGGCCTGGACCTCTCTCCTTCTTCTCTGGCTTTTGTTCTGGGCTGGTCACCGCCAGGGGCCAGAGGCCTGTTGGGGTTCTCCGGTGGTGAGAGAGTAGGTCAGGACAGGAAGGAGGTGTGTTGAGTTGTGAGAAACCATCACCTGGAGATTTGATGGAGGGAGGATCTCTTTGGGGGTGTGTGTTTAGAATTAATCCAGTGTAGTATGTCTGATACCACACCCTCCTCAGCTCCAGCATCCCTGTATGGTTGGTGGTGGGGTATGTGTTGTTTGAGGGTCCAGACTAAGCTGAGGGATGCTGCGGACACATCTCTCCCTCAGTTTCCCCAAGAGGAGTTGGGGGCAAAATCTGGAAATTGTGATGGGGCTGGGTTGGGGAGGTGGGGGTGGAGGAGGAGTGGGGGAGGAGCTGTCCCACAGTGGGGAACAATAGAGGAGCTGCATTCCGACTGGGAGTGAGGGAGGAGGCAGACTGCTGGCGAGGATGAGGGGAGGCCGGCCTGGCAGGCCCCTACTCCACATCCCATCTCACCCACTGGCCAGGCTGGGGTTGAGGATTGATTTCAGCTGGAGACCAAGAAGGGAGGTGAGGAAGATGCCACTCCCCTGCACACTCCCCATCCCCCCTGGGGCGCTCCCTCATGAGATTTCTGGTTTAGAAAGTTGATTTCTTCTTGCTGTCATTAACTGGGGGTCCAGTCCCCTGGAACTGGATGAGGATAGTGTGGGGCTGTGCATTTTAATGGTATTATTCTTTCCTCTTCTGTCTCTGTACCCTATAGGCTCATCCCTCATAAAAATGGGGAGATTTCCCCTATTCAGATAAGCCTCGCCTTTTTTTCTCTCCATGTATGAAAGTCTTCTCTCTTTTCTAACCTTCCTCCTTCTACTGCAGTGTTGATGCTCTTTTATTTGACCTCTAGGAAGGTGAAGCCTAGTGGATTGTCCCTTAAAGATGTTTCTTCATGGTTGCAGAATCCAGATTGAGGTCCTCTAGTTCTTCACCTCCAAGCCCATAGTTTTTCTCCTTGTACTGGCCTCTCCTTCTCTATCCCAACCTCAACCCACAAAGATACCTTGCTCTCATACAAGTTTATGGAACCAAAACATAGAACCAGGTGCTCATTAGAACCTGTGAGCAGAGATGGTAGGAAAGGAGAGCTCTCTGTTCCTCCACAGTCTGTGCCTCACAAGCAGCATACTCATTCACAAGGATGTGCGCTTGACAACAGGTAGGGAGGGCTTCTCAACTGACAAGAAGTCTGAAGACAAGGAGGAGGAGCAAATTCTCCTTCCTGAGGTCTCTTGAAGGTGAGGAGACCTGTCTTAATCTACTCTATACCCCCATGCCTAGTCTGGCCATATTGAGGGGAGAGGCTATGTAGGGTAGAAGAAACAGGAATAAAATGAACTCACCTTAAGGCTGGGGTTAGGGAGTTGGCAGGGTCAGAAAATTAGGACTACTTGGCTTGGTTTTGAGGGAACAGGTAGTGTGGTGTGAAGGTGAGAAAAAAAATAGTGAGTTGTATGCATGGAGAGGAGTGTGAACACAGCTGTTTGTAAATAGGGGCACAAAAGTTGTGGGGTGTATGGGAATGTACTGTTTGTGTGCTTGAGAGGATAGGGAAGGAAAAGTGGAATGTATGAAATGTTAAAACACAGGCCCTGTGTGAGTAAAAGGGGTGTGTGAAAGTGTACATCATCAGGCTCACCTCACAAGTGTTGTTTAGATAAAAGCATATAGCCTATCACAGCTCTTAGATACGTGTGCAAACTAACGTTGGTGTGTGTTGTGTGTGTGCACATGAATGCAGAAAGGGTGTGAGTCTCTGAAGCTGCTAGGTGAAGATAGGAGATAATGCAGATAATGAGAGGAGAGAGGCTTGTCCAGTTGGTTCTCAAGGTCTCTATCTTTTAGAAATAGCGTGGACTTCCCAGCTTCCCTCACTTTTCTCTCTTTCCTTCTTCTTTGTCTTTCTTTGTCTGGGCCTTTCTTCTCTCTTCCTACCTGTGGCCTCAACCTCTCCACTTTACCATACTCCTCCTTCAAAAGCAGGTGAACAGGTCCAGACGCCTTTTCTCTTCTACTCTGCTCTCATCCTCTCTGCTCTCCTGTCCCCAGGGGACAGAAGGGCTCCTGGGCAGGGTACATTGCTCCTTAATACTGTGATGTTTATCATCCTCCTCCTCTTCTTCAAACTCTCTCAGACCCATCCTGGTCTTCCACATTCCATCAGTTGCTGCAAACTCAGGAATTTGGGACTCACTGAGAGACTGTTGCACAGAGGTCATGGGAGGGGTATTTGTTATAGAGAAGATGGAAGACAATGGATGAAGGTTAAGTAAGGAGTAGATGGTGACATTACTGACAGTCTAGTGGGAGTTTTGTAGAAAGAGAGGTCAGTGACAGATGGGTGTATTTAAGTAAATTGAAGGCATATGCGTAGCCAGGAATTTGTAGAGGAATTGAAGGACCAGCCATTGGTTGGAGGGGAGTTGTGATTAAATGTGATGTTAGCAACTTGTCTGGGAAGGTTCATATTTTCAGGTTTAAAGGAGATTTTCAAGGCAAAGTTGGTAGATTTTGTGTTCTGTGATCAATAGAGACATTTGGTAAATCTGAGAACAGGTGAGTGGACTGTACCTGACCTGGTGGATGGGAGCTAGGAGGGGCTGCGTTTCTGAGATCCCTGGGAAGCTGTGGTTATCTCGGTATCTGGGAATTTCCTTATCCCAACATAAATCTTGCCCTGTGGATTTTTTTCCTCTCTCTTTCCTCACCCTATCCCAGGCTGCAAGATTAAGGCCTTGAGGGCCAAAACCAACACTTACATCAAGACCCCAGTGCGGGGAGAGGAGCCAGTGTTCATGGTGACAGGGCGGCGGGAGGACGTGGCCACAGCCAGGCGGGAAATCATCTCCGCAGCTGAACACTTTTCCATGATTCGCGCCTCACGCAACAAGTCAGGTGCTGCTTTCGGTGTCGCTCCTGCTCTGCCTGGCCAGGTGACCATCCGTGTGCGGGTGCCCTACCGCGTGGTGGGGCTGGTAGTGGGCCCTAAAGGGGCAACCATCAAGCGCATCCAGCAGCAGACCAACACGTACATTATCACCCCAAGCCGTGACCGCGATCCGGTGTTCGAGATCACTGGGGCCCCTGGCAACGTTGAGCGGGCACGCGAGGAGATTGAGACTCACATAGCAGTGCGTACGGGCAAGATCCTCGAGTACAACAATGAGAACGACTTCCTGGCAGGGAGCCCCGACGCAGCGCTTGATAGCCGCTACTCTGAGGCCTGGCGGGTGCATCCTCCAGGCTGCAAGCCTCTCTCCACCTTCCGGCAGAACAGCCTGGGCTGCATTGGCGAGTGCGGAGTGGACTCTGGCTTTGAGGCCCCACGCTTGGGCGAACAGGGCGGGGACTTTGGCTACGGTGGGTACCTGTTCCCAGGCTATGGAGTGGGCAAGCAGGATGTCTACTACGGTGTGGCAGAGACCAGCCCCCCACTCTGGGCGGGCCAGGAGAATGCCACGCCCACGTCAGTGCTCTTCTCCTCTGCCTCTTCCTCCTCCTCTACAACCAAGGCTCGAGCTGGGCCCCCAGGCGCACATCGTTCCCCTGCTACCTCCACAGAGCTGGCTGGACTTCCAAGGCGCCCCCCAGGAGAGCCGCTCCAGGGCTTCTCCAAACTTGGGGGCGGAGGCCTGCGGAGCCCCGGAGGAGGGCGTGATTGCATGGTGTGTTTCGAGAGTGAGGTGACTGCCGCTCTTGTGCCCTGTGGACACAACCTGTTCTGCATGGAGTGTGCAGTACGCATCTGCGAGAGGACGGACCCAGAGTGTCCTGTCTGCCACATCACAGCCACGCAAGCCATTCGAATATTCTCCTAAGCTCCTTGCCCCATACCTCCTGGCCCACTTCCCAGGGGCCACCTTGGAGCTGCTTTCCATTAGGGCCTTTTGGAAATCAGTGATTTAAGGGGCAAGGTGCTTGGAGATACTCACTTGTGGGGGCGGGGTGGGGAGGCTGTGGTGGCTGGAGGGTGGGCCGCCAGAGCCTCTGGTCACCCTGCCTGCCCTAGGTAGGTTGGGAGGGGGCCAGACCAGAAATTTTACTAGAGTTACAACTCTGATACCTCAACATACCCTAAAATCTGGGAGCAGCTAAGAGAAATTTGTTTTGCCAGAGGTGGTGGTTCAGGCTAAATCTCCTAAACCTGACCCCCTCGGCCCACCACCCAATCTGTGTTTCACTCTACCGCTTTCCTTGTGGAGGAGGTAGTAGGGAAAAGGGTGAAGAAGAATGACCATTTTTACCTAGAGGTGCTTTTTTCAATCCTTAGGCCCTCTGGTTCCGACCTCTGACCTCTTAACTTGACCCTTTAACCCCACACTCCACACAATTCCTGCTTGAGAATTTGTTAAGGAATTTCTCCAGCATAAGGCGATTGGGGCCTATAAGAAGTTTGCATAAGTTTTCTGTGGGGGAGGCATGGTGATTCAATCAAGGGCTCATAATTCATCTGTTCCCGTGAGGCTGGGCTAGAAGATTCTGGAAGGGTTGCTCCTCTTTCCCCTTCAGCTTTTCTTTTCACTTCATTTTTTCCCCTTCAGCCTTACCTTTCTTTCCCCTTTGCCCTTTCCTTTCCCCCATTCTTCTTTTTCTGCCCCATAGTAGCTGTCAATTTCAGTTGATTTTCTTTTTCTTTTTGTCTTTACCATTTCCCCCCTCCCTATCCTCCTTTCCCTTCCAGCCCAGCTTTGGGGACACCATCCCTCTTGGGGGCAGTTGGAGGAAGAACACCTACATCTCATTGAACCCTTTTGGGCATCAGAAAGCCCTGTCCTCCCTCTAAAGAAATCCCCTAAATTTTTAATGGAATGTATCCCATTGTCAGTGAGAGTTTGGTGAGGGAAATAATACTGGGGTACAAAAGGGTCAAGCTTCCACCTTCATCATCGATGGGCATTACACGTAGGGAACAGTTCTTAGGCCGGATTTTCTGGGTATGGGGGCAGTGAGGGAGTGTGTCTGCTATTTCAAGGAGCAGGAGAGGCCGTGGAGGAAGGGTGGCTAGCTCCCTCAATCTTGCTCTTCTGCAGTGCCCCAAACCCTGCACCCCTCTCCAGACTTAACCTGAATCCTCATTAGCGCACTAATCATGAAGTCTGTCCCACCCATTGTGGCTGAGGAGAAAGGCCAGGGCTTTGAAGAGGGGTCAGTCTGAGGTGAAGCTGGATTTGGGTGTGGCGGGACCTGTTTTGAGAATTGTGTGTTACAGGCCTGGCATCCCCCTGTCATGCTTCCTCACTGCTCACTCGGGGCTGCCACTGACCTCTTGTCCTCCTGGTTCTGCTGGCCGGGCCAGAAAAGGACAGAGATGGGAGTCTGAGAGGCCCCCAGGAGATCCTTGTATATATAGGGTGGGACTGTCCTGAGTGACCTCTGAGCACTTGGTGCAGGAGTCCCATTCCTCCTGGATGGAGAAGTGGTGTAGGGACTGGGTTGCAGAGGGGATTTTTCTCCTCTTCTTCCTGTTGTGAATTAACCCTTCTCAGCCTGCCCCTCCAGGCCACCAGCTAGGGAGCAGAGAGGAAGGAGGTCACAGCCAAGAAATCTGGCCTGTGACAACTTCCCTCTTTCCCACCAATGTGAGCCATCCAGAAAATGTCTGTACAAAAGAAACCAAACCAAATGGGCATCACCACCACCCCATCACTGGGGAGGGGAGGGAAGGGGTGGGAAGAAAGGATGCCTGGCTGTCGATTCCCCTCCCCCTCTCCACTCCTAACCCTCCAAGGCAGAAGACTGTTACACTAGGGGGCTCAGAAATTCAATCCCACCCTTACTAATTGAGCCAAACCTAGAAGCAAACACAAAACACATAGTGAGAGACAAAATAGAGGAGAGAAAGAGAGTGTGAGAGGGAGTGAGAAAGGCGACCAACACAGAGGAGAGAACAAAAATAGCAAAAAAAAAGCAGTTCTTTATAATTTAATATTCTATTTTAATAAAGGCGTTTATTACCATATAAATGTAGCAAAGAACCTGGGCTAATATGAAAAAAAAGACTTTTTATTAGGTAATTTATTATATGAAAAGGATATTTTATTTTATGATAAAGTGATCCTTAAAAAATAAAAAAAAACTTTAGAAGGTTTAGAATATATGTAGGGAGAGAAGAAGAAGAAAAAAAAATACATTTGTATTCAGAGTTAAATCTTAAAAAAAAAGTGTTTTTAATATATGTTCGGGTTTACGTTCCTTTTTTCCCCCACTTTTTTTTGGGGAGGAATGTCATTTGCTTTTCTGTGGGGAGCATCCTGGGATGGGTGGTTGAGAGGGGCTGGGGGAGCCAGGTCCCTTCTGGGGCCCTGTGAATAGATTGGATTTCACTCCACAGGCCCTCCCTCCCCTCTCCCCCTCCCCCTCTGGGGAGCCGGCAGAGCCAAACAAAGAAAGGGATTAACAAGAAAGGAAGAAGCTGAAGACTGAGAATCCTGGGGTGTCCCCCCCTTCCCCTGCCCAGTCCCAGGGGTGAGTGAGAAGGGGAAGGTGAGAACTGAGGCCCCACAGGCCCATGGGAACCCTCAGAGAGGTGTGAGATTTAAGAGAAATAGATTTTTTTTAACCAAAAAAACCGAGAGAGACAGAGAGAAAGAAGAAAAAGAAAAACCGAGGGGTTTAAAAGAATACTACAAAAATAATAATTATTAATAATAATAATTCAAATTTATTTCATATAATCCTAGAGAAAGAGAGAAAGAATTACTAGTTACTTAGTAGACAATATTCAGATAGCTTAAAGTTTAGTAGTATTGAGGGCCCCTGGGTCCAGTAGAATGTATAAAAGTCGTAAAGAAAAGGAAAATAGAGAAGGGAAGTGGCTGAGTCTACCATGAGCTAGCTGCTCCATTTTAGATGCTTGGAGCAGGTTGCAGGTTAAGGTTGGCAGCTTCTAGTCTGCTGGGGTTGATTCTGAGAATCCTTGGACTTTTATTAAGCTGTAGCGCATAGAAAGGGACTCCGTTCCAAGGGTCTTTGAAATGGACATTGATTGTCTCAAGCAGATAAGGGGCTGAGCTGAGGGCAGCAGAGTAGTGGGCCTGGCCATTCTGGCCTTCCCTCTGCCTCTGTTTTGCATAGCTTGTTCACTCCAAAGTGATGTAATTTTCCTGGGGCTCTTAGGGAGGATGGAGACTGGATCAAAGCCCCCTAAACCAGCTTCTCCCAGGCTTGAGGAAGTCCTTCTTAAAATCTAACCTCAATCCGCTCCATTACAGATTGAAAACCTGGTAGGTCCTTCCCCAAATAGAGGAGATCTGCCTCCCATCTCTGTTCACATTCAATATTCCACATTCTTTGCTTTTGCCTTCAATGGCAGCAATGGAAATAATGCTTTCAATAAATGTTCTTTAAAGATACATGTACTTCACGGATTTGCAATGTGTTTTGTTGTCCCAGAAAAGTTAGATTCCAAGAAGGACTTCCCATTCCAAGAGTTAAAAGGGAGACACTGTATTTGGTGGTCGGAGAGAACTGGTTCCCTCAGGTTCAGAGGCAAGGGGAAGATAGCACTCACCCTCTGATCCAATCCATCTCCATCTGTAAGTGTTCACACATAGGGGTCCACCATTGGATCCTTCTCACAGACAACTGGGGAGCCTGACTTGCATGTGAGAAATCAGTTTTTTAATAAGCACTTGCCTTCTACCAACACCAGCTTACAATCAGGTGGGGGCTTTTCCCTCTGGTCCAAGTGGAGGCTGAGGCCCTTTGACTATCTTTTTAGCCAGAGGAGTGGGTCCAGCTCCACTAATAATGCCCCCCTGACCCTAGACCCCAAACACATATCCATCTCCCCAATTTGCTCTTGCCCCACCTAAGGACAGGTTTTTACACCCCTGCTCTGCTGTCCTAGAAATCCCCCTAGATTGGGAGGGTAACATCCAGGAAATGGAGGGGATAGCCCTTCCTTCTACTCAAGGGGTAGGGCAGCTCATGGGGAGACAGCCGTGGGGCAGGGGGATGGTCTCCACTGTAGAAAGTAGAGTAGGATTGTGGTCAGACTTAATTTGAGGCATCTAGTGAAGACACAAATCTGCTGAGGACAAAAAGATTAAAAAAACAAGAAATAATATACCTACCCATGAATAATCAAGTCAAAGTGATGTTGCACAAAATGCAGAGAAACCAAGAAGGGGGAGGGTTAATGTATTAAATGTGCTATTAAGAACTTAATTTTATTAAAAGTATTATTACTTAAGGCTCTGCCTTTTTTCTCTACCATTTGGATGGGGGCTATCTTGGGGTGAGTGAGGGCCACTGAGGAGGCTTTCACCTGAGGCTTTGTCAGGTGATACACACTGATGGGAAGTGGGGGTCTCTAGAGTGCTCATGTTTCCCCATCCAAATACCCAGGCTTCTCTCATCTCCCCATGTACTGCTTGCTTCTCCCTGGGGAACAGTCAGACCCTCCACCTTGACTGGCAAACCAGGGGAACAGAGGACCTACTTGAACAGCTACCTCTTGGGTTCCACGGGGAAGGGGTCAGTCAAAAGCCAAGGGAGACAGACCCTCCCCACTCACCCTTCAGTCCGTCCCTCCACAGTTCTTATTTGAGGGCAGGAAGGATGTGACAGAGACTCTGGACACTCTGTTTTTCAAATTTAACCCTACCCATACCACCCCCACATGTGACAGGCCCTGTAGGAGGCCCTGATCGCCCCTCTCCCTAGCGTCTCCCCTGGCCTCTTTCCCTTGCCCCTGGCATTGGAATGACCTCAGTTCTTGGCACTAGGGCCCTGGGCACCAGATGGTTCCCGCCGGTGCTGTTTCCTTTGTCTTTCCTTCCAGATACCCCCCTCCCTTCAGGCCACCCCCCCACCTGCCCTGGGGGTTGGCAGAGGGAAGGGCGGGTACCTCCCACCCCCTTGGCACTGTACCCAGACCACAGCTCCCTGAGGCAGCTGGCCTTAGGGTGCAATGCGTATAGCAGATTAGGACAGAGGGAAGAGTAGGGGAATAGTGACTCTGAAGCTGAAGGGGAGGTTCCAGCTAGAGAAGAGGAGAGGAATGCATTGAGACAGCAAGAGGTCCAGGCATTGATACAAAACATCTTTATTTGAAGGCCTAGTCTGTGAGGATATGGAAAGAAAATAAAGATATGTGCAAGGTATCCACAGAGACCATGGAACTTAAAGAGCCTTTAGATAGAAACTAGACATCCAGAACCAAAGCACAGGGAAAGGACCTGGAGCCTGTAGGAGAGTGATGGTGACCAGGACGCAAGAGGGGGGCAGGGTTTGCACTGACTGAAGTCAGAGGCTGATGCAACAGGTCCTCTTCTCCCCAGGGCCCAGTTCCTGTCCAGTCTGGGCACTGCCCAGGGTGATAGCATTGGTCCGGGTGTTGCTCTGTCTCTGCTTGGAAACCTTTGTGAAGATCTCTGAAAGGGAGAGGGTAGTGATCAGGCCATGAAAAACATCAGAGCCCACCTTGAGGCTCCCCCTACACCTCACACCCCTTTAGGAGCACTGAGGTGGCTACATTTGAAGGAGGTTTTGCTGAAAGGAACTGGAATTTAAGCACCTGGGTTCCTGCCGCTTACTTCAGTGAGTAAGCCTGAGGGGAGCAGGCAATGACACTAAGAGGGTCTGAGAAGGCTGGGGGTCCAGAGAAGGGCTGAGGAGTCAGCTGACTTAAGGGCTAGGGCCACGAGGTGGAATGTCATTTATTGTTATGTGCCATGGAGTCAGAACTGCCTCATAGCTGACCCTCCAGTGGGTTTTCAGAGGCAGTAAATCACACAGGTATTGACTGCCCATTTTTCTCCTGCAGAGCAGCTGGTGGGTTCGAACTGTGTGCCTTTGGATTGGTAGCTTGGTGTCTTACCTCTAAGCTCCCTTGATATGGAAAAGGGGTGCTAAATGAAGACAGATGCACTAACCTTTGAGGACAGTCTCAAAGGCCAGTTCAACATTGGTAGAGTCCAGAGCCGAGGTCTCCAGGAATAGCAGCCCATTGTTTTCTGACAGGAAGAGAAATGCACCATTAATTGAGGGGTACAAAAGCAATAATAATAATAATAGTGGTAGTAGTAGTAGTTCTTGGTACCGTGCTAAATTGCTTGTTTTATCCTTAAAACAACCTATAAAGCAGGTCTGATGAACACCTCTTTTTATCAAAGAAGAGCCTGAAACCCAGAAATACAGAGGGAATGTATAAGGAATTGCTGTGTGTCCACATCTAGTAAAGTAACCACAACAAGTTGTGAGGCCTTGTAACAGGACTGCAAAAATCTGTCCACTACCAAAATCTGTCCAAACCCCAGAAATCTCCTAAGCAAAGGGTGACTGAAGCGGGCCAAGTGGAACAACCCTCTACATTTGGGATCCCCGCACTTTGCAGGCTAGGGCTGTCTTAAAATCCACTATGAATGGTCCTTGAGACAATCTCAGGGCAATGGTGGGATGGAACAGAAGACACAGTACTTGGAGGGGAAATGCTGAGAGAACCTTGAGGGAGAGGAGAGGAAGGCAGAGGAACCTGGTAGAAGAAAACCAAGCTGGGCACATTGAGAATGGGCAGAGGCTGGAGGTGCTGGAGCTGGGCGTGTGAGGGGTAGGGAGGAAGAGAGAAGTGTGACTGGGTCAATGGCAGGCTCTCACCAGCAAACATGCGGGCCTCCTCAGTGGGCACCTCCCGAGCCTGGCTGAGGTCACTCTTGTTACCCACGAGCATGACGACAATGGTGGCCTCTGCGTGGTCGTAGAGCTCCTTTAGCCAGCGTTCCACCACTGCGTAGGTCTGGTGCTTGGTTAGGTCAAACACCAGGAGGGCCCCCACGGCACCACGATAGTACCTGGGCAGGGATGGGGGCAGAGAGGCAAGGTCAGGACCATGGACCCCAACTTCAGAACAGAGCCATCAAGTAAAAATGTTAGAGATCACCACCAGATGCTCTGCTGCAGAAGGGGGGGGACAGTCTCCTCCTGTACCAGTCAGATCCAGTTTGACGGTACACACACACACACACACACACACACACACACACACACACACACACACAAAGTTAGAGATCAGTGCATCAGAACTCAGGAAATATAGACAGTGTCCAGGGACTCAAATATCAGCAGAACAGCCCAAGGTTCTTGCACCTGTTGCTCAGAACATTCCAGGGACACTGTGCAGCCTCACCTCTCTGCTCTAAAGCCTCTGCTAGCTCGCCCTTTCCTTCATAGTTTCCTTGTTCTGATTTTAAACTAACTCATTGTTGTTGAGTAAGAGTCAGAGCTGACTCATAGCTGATCCTCCAGCAGGTTTTCAGAGGCTGGAAATCACATGAAAGGAAATTGCCCAACTTTCTCCTATGAAGTAGTTGGTGTATTCAAATACCTGTCATTAGGTTGACAATCCATCTCCCTACCCACTAGATCACCAGAACTTCTGATTTTAGCTCCTATGTTTCTTACCACTGATGGAGAAGAGATTGAGGTTGTTAACAATTTCATCTTGCTCAGATCCACAATTAATACTCTTGGCACCAGCAGTCAGGAAATCAAAAGACAATTTGCATTAGGAAAATCTGCTGTCAAGGACTTCTCCAGAGTACTAAAGAATGATGTCAGTCTAGAGACTAAGATGTACCAGATCCAGGTCATAGTCATTTCAATTAGCTGCTATGCATCCGAGAGCTGAACAGCAATTGAAGATGACAGAAGAATTGATGCATTTGAGTTGTGGTGCTGGAGAAGACTATTGAACTATGATTATTGAATATACTATGAATGCAAAGAGAAGAGGTCTGTCCTAGAGAGGGTGAAACAAGTTTGCTCCTTTGAGGCAAGGACTTTGAAACTGTCTCACATACTTTGGGAATGTTGCCAGGAGGGACCAGTTCTTGGAGAATGACATCATGCTTGGTAGGATGGAGTGTCAGAACAAAAGACGAAGACCCTGGATAAGATGAATTGACATAGTGACTCTGGCAATGGGGGGCAGGCATGTCAGAGACAGTGAGACTGGCTCAAGATAGGGCAGGGTTCAGAGCTATTGGTCATAAAGTCACTATGATTCATAGTTGACTCGATGGAACATAACAACAACATTTACCAATGCACCTGATTGAAGCCATGGTCTTTTTAGTTTCTCCCTATGTATCTAAAGTTGGACAATGAATAAGGATGACAGAAGAAGAATCAATGCCTTTGAGCTATGGTGTTGAAGAAGATTATTGAATATCGCATGGACTTCCAGAAGAACAAGCAAGTATATCTTGGCAAAAGTGCAACCATGGTGCTCCTTAGAGGCAAGGATAGTGAAACTTCACCTCACATACTTTAGACAAGATGTTAGGAGGGCCCAGTCCTTGGAAAAATATCATGCTGAGAAAGACGGACATTCAGAGAAAGACAGAGAAGCTCAACAAGACGGATGGACACAGTGACTGTAACAGTGGGCTCAGGTATATCAGAGAACGTGATAAGGATTACACAGGACACGGTAAGGTTCTGGCTAAATCAGCCTCCAGATGCCCCACCTTTGAGTTTTTCATTACAATGGCTCCCTGACCTACAATACCCTCTTCTTCCCTGTGACCAGCATCTTGTCTATTATTTTTTTAGAATTATTATTATTATTATTTTGTGCATGTACCGTCAAATCAGATCTGACTGGTACAGGAGGAGACTGTCCCTCCTTCTCCAGCAGAGCATCTGGTGGATTTGGACCGTGTTCCTCTGGGATTGCAGTGCAACTTCTTGCCACTAGGCCACCATAGCTCCCCCAGCATCTTGCCTTTTACTCTAGGACTTACTAAATATCTTTCCTATGCAGCAGCCTCTGACTTGACTATCTCAGGCATCCATATCCAGCCTTACAGTGGTGCTTGTCTAACTATTCCCATTTTATGGATGAAGTGAACTGAATGGTCAAATGACCAGTTCAAGAGTGTAATTGAAGCCCCTTGCTTCCTGACCCCCTAACGAAGTGTTAGCCCCTAGGACATACACTCAGGCAATCCTCCACACAATTTGGCCTGAAAGTGCAAATAGACAATATGTGGAACAGCAAGACGAAGTATCATATTCTTAGTTTAGTCATCATATCCAATACATCAAGAAGGTGATTGAGGCCAGACAAATTTGGGGTTCTGAGTAGTATTTTGAGTCTATTCATAAACTCAGGATGGGTAGACTTTGGTGTTTAGATGGAAGCAGTAATTATTCTATTGGTCTAGTATTTGAATTATACAGAATTGTTAAAAACAATTTCATTACACACACACATAAATATATATTGTATGAAAATGCAAATATTCTCAATATAAAAAAATCTAATAGCACTTGTACTCTTTATGTGTTATTGACATTGTTTCCAGTAGCTTCTTCACAATCTTTTTTTCTCTATAATAATTTACTATCTATTTCACCTAAGAAACACCTGTCCATCAATAATTTTAACCAATATTATATTTGTTTATCTATGGGGGTTGTATTTCTCCTAAGATTGGGACCTTTTACATGCCCCTAAATACATTATAGGAGCACTACTGGTTAATATTGGATTGTACATAATGTCCCCTGTAGCAGTATATAGTATATTGGGCTGCTAACTGAAAGGTTGACAGTTTAAACATATCTTGAGCTCTTTGGGAGAAAGATGGGACACTTGATAGAGGGTCACTATGAGTCTGGATCAACTTAATGGCAGTGAGTATATCCTTCATTAGACCTGTGTGGTCTTTACTTACTTTTACCTAATCTTAGATTCCTTAATAAGTTCTATCCCTTGAAAGTTGGGGGGGGGGGAAGACAATCTGGACGTGGTTTCAAGAGGCTTCATTTCCAGGGTGTCCTCTGAATTTTGTTGCTTTGTAAACTGGACCTGCCCTGTCAGCCCTCAGAGTTTATGGTTAAGACTGCAAAACACTGTGTGGAGGTGAGGGGGCGCTCTTGGCCCAAAGAGCCCAGTCTAGCTCCACCCAGCTCACACCTGCTTAAGCCTCCAGTTTATCTTGTTTAAACAGAGTAATCAGAGCTCCTTAACTCCTGGTGGCACTTGGAGGATTATAGAAAATGTCATACAGAAAGTGCCTCGTACTTTCCTGGGCACATTGTAAGTAGTGGCAATGATTTTCGTCTTCAGCTCTCATAGTTGGTAGCACTATATTCTGTCTCAGATGAACTCTTTGAGGGAGGTGGCTCACCCGGAATCTAGGGCGCGCACCCAGAAAGACACTGCTGAGTTTCCTCACCACCATCTTCTCCACATTCCTCCACCCGTGTTCCCTTATTTTCCCAGCACTCCCACCTCCCCCGGTCCCCCAGACCCAGGCTCACGCCGAGGTGATGGCTCGGTACCGCTCCAGGCCAGCCGTGTCCCAGATCTGAGCCTTGATAGCAGCTGTGCCCAGCATCACAGTGCGGGTGGAAAACTCAACCCCGATGGTGGTGCGGCTGTCGTGGCTGAACTCATTGCGCGTGAACCTGGATAGCAGATTGGTCTTCCCCACGCCTGACTCACCAATCAGGACCACTGAAGGGGTGGAAAGAGAAGGATTGAGCGTGGGGCAGAGCAGCCCAAACCCATCAGAGATTAGAGGGCCTGTCCATCAGGATAGGGAAGCAGGGCTCAGGAGTCGTGGTGAGGGCAAGGGTCAGGGCTGCATTCTGTAGGGTGCATTTATCCTGGGTAAAAGGGCCAGATTTTTGGAACAAGTTAAGGAGACAGACAGCATATTTGGTAAAGGTCAAATAAACAGGGAAATCTTCATGAGATTGATTGACACAGTTACAGCTACGGACTCAAACATGAAGGTGGCGTAGGACCTGACAACATTTTGTTCTGTTATCCATAAAGTCACCATGAGTCAGAGCTAACTGGAAGCCAGCTAATAACAACAAGGACAAGTGTCCTGGTCAATTGAGCCTTGGCTGCAGAGAGGCAGCCTGTGAACCTGATCACACAGCATTATCTGTGAGCTGTTTGTGAGTGTTCTGGGGCTGTGAGGAAGGTGATTTGGTGTGTGGGTGTGGACAGGGATGGTAGGAAGTCTGAGAGGTGTATGTTCTGGTGTAGAGTATAAAGAGGGGAAGTGAGAGGTTTGGTCTGTGCATTTCCTCAAGGAACAAAGATATCAACATAGATGTGGAAGAGCAGAAAGTTTGGCAGGTGACACATCTATGGGTGAATGGGAAGTGGGTACAGTCATGTGTATGTAAGAAGTTAGTGTCCTAATTGTCCCTGTAGTCAGGTATGGTCATAGAGCTTGGGGCTGGGAGTTGGACAGTTGAGCTTTGCAGTCCTGGCTCTGCTTTGTATCAACTCTGTGTGTTCCCTCAAAAGTTATCTGACTTGTCTTAGCCTATTTTTTTTTTTAAATTAAAAAATATGAGAATAACAATAGTAACTATCTAAAGGGTGGTTGCTATATGTAAATGGGATAGTGTCCAGGATACCGGAAGTGTACCAAACTGTTAACTTTTTTTTTAATGTTACTTTATTATTTTTTTATTTTGTGTGTGTGTACCGTCAAATCAGATCTGACTGGTACAGGAGGATATTGCGCCTCCTTCTCCGGCAGAGCGTCTGGTGGATTTGAACCATGTTCCTCTGGGATTGCAGTGCAGCTTCTTGCCACTAGGCCACCAGAGCTCCCCCCAAACTGTTAACTATTGTGATTGTTGCTGGTAATCCAGAACTCTGGCTTTGGATTTTCAGGGACAAAAGCCAGAAGGTTATGATGATCTTTTGGAACTGTAGGAAGTGTTTAGGCCTAACTTTACCAGCTTGGGGGCTGGGAGCAGACTATAGAGAGGAGGCCACCTTTCAGATTGGGAGACACACACACTGGGCTGTGATTCCAACTCAGTTTCTGATTAGTTATATTACCCCACACAAGTGGATCATCTTTTCTGGGTTTTCGCTTATCAAGGTTGCTTCCAACTTCAAAAATTCCTGTTTATATAGACTGAAAAGAGCTGGGAGCAGTAGGAGTATGTGTGAGTTAGAGGATGGACAGATATTTGAGGGGTATGTCCCTGCGTATGCCTGCCTGTCCCTTCCCTCCTGGGAATCTTATTCCCATCTCATCTCTCTTAGAGGGTGAACTCATAGCCATGACTTTAGGCTTTAAAGATGCTCACTCATATCAAGGGCTTTCAAGTCAGACAGAGTTAAGCACTGCCTTTGTACTTTGTGACATTTTATAATCTATTTATTCTTACTCTAAGTATCAGTTTCCTTATCCATCAAATGGAGTTACTAAGAAATGAAGTCACATACTCCTTAGAAGCAAGGATGGTGAGACTTCATCACAAATACTTTGGGCAGATTATTGGGGTGGGGTAATCCCTGGAAAAAGACATCATTCTTGGTAGAGGGTCAGTGAAAAAGAGGAAGCCCCTTAAGGGGATGGATTGGCACCATGGCTGCAAAAATTGGCTCAAATCATTAGCTAGGCAGTGATTGTGAGGATGGCAAAAGATGGGGAAGAGTTCCATTCTGTACAGAAGAGGTTATGAGCCAGCCAACTTGATGGCACCTAATAAAAACATTTACTGAATGCTTACTGTGTACCAGGCACACACACATAGCTTCCTCACAACTCCATGAGATAAGCACTATTATTCTCATCCCCATTTTTATAGAGGCCCTTGACAGGCAGGTTCAATGACTTGCCCAAGAAAACACAACTAGTGTGAAAGACACAGAGATGTGCCACTCACATTCACCTTCAAGGGCAATTTGCTGCTCAGATGCAGGGAGTGGCTCCTCCAGCATTTCCCTGCCTGGTGCAGATAGCCACCCCACCAAGGCCATGCCCATCTTGAGCAACCTGTGCCTAACTGGGCAGGGAGAGGCTAGGACAGGCAGGGCCACTCTGATGAGCAGTACTTTCTCCACAGCTCCCCACCCGCAATCTGGCTTTGTCAGTCCTGCTCTGCAGTTTGACTTCTTCCTCTGCCCAACCCTGTTTCTCCCCTACCCACTTCATTTGATGTGTATAATCCTAAAATAAAATTTGGGCACCCCAAACGTCTTCTTTGTGTCTGTTTCTGAACACACCAACTTGCAATCACTGTGAGTGACAGAATCAAGACCTGAAGTATTAGTGGGGCATCTGAGCACTATGTGTACTACCCCTCAAAACAAAAGGTAACTTTTCAGGACTGCTGCAGTGGCTAAAAGAGTGACTGAAGAGAACCCATCTGTGACTGTGCAGGACATAGCTGTAGTAGTCTGCTTCTATAAGATTTGTTATTGTTCTTTGCTGCAATACTAAAGGTGAGTGGTTTGAATCCATCAGATGCTCCACTGGAGAAGGAGGGGCAATTTCTTCCTGTGCTAATCAGATCCAATTTGATGGTACACAACAAGAAAAATGAAAAAAAGATGTGTTGTTTTGTGCCATTGAGTCAGAAGCTACTTGTAGCTGACTCTTCTCCAGTGAGTTTTCAGAGGCAGTTTAATCACATGTGAGGAGATTGCCCACCTTTTTCCTACAGAGGAGTTGGTGGATTCGAACTGCATGCCTTTGGAATAGCAGCACAGCTCCTTACCACTAGATCCTCTGAGTTCAAAACCCTACAGAGTACTTATATTTACCCTGTCCTATAAGGTCAAGATGAGTGAGAATCAACTCAAGGGCAATTGGTTTTAGAGTGCTTACATCTCTAGATGAGGCAAATGGTTGAGCATTGGACCACTAACTGATGACAGTTAAATCTATGCAGAGGCATCTAGAAAGAAAGGCCTGGCGATCTTCTGCTTCCAGAAGGTCACCACTTTGTAAATTTTATGGAATGCAGTTCTACTCTGAAACCCTTGGTGTTGCTATCAGTTTAATTGTTGCTTTAAAAATAGTGATTAATGAAACCATCCAAAACTCATTGCCACTGAGCTGATTCTGACTCACAACATGGGGTTTCCGAGGCTGTACGTTTATAGGAAGAGACAGCTCTTCTTTCTCCTGCAAAGCACATGGTGCATTCAGACTACTAGGCTACTGGCTAGCAGCACAACATATAATGTACTACACCACCAGGACTTCTCACTGAAACATATTCAACAACAAAAACAACAACAAACCACCAGTGCTGTGGAGTTAGTGCCCACTAATAGAAGCCTTGTGTGTAAAAGTAGAAAGTACTTTAAAAAAGAAAAGTACCTTGTAGAAAGTACTCTATGGGGTTTTAATAGTAAAGGCTTAATAGATAGGAGTTATTGGTACTATTATTGCTCCATACTATTGCTAACCCTTTTGCTGTCTCCCCTTCCCAGGAAAGGTGCTAGGAATGTAGGTTCCCCCAAGCCTAGGGCAGCTGAGAATCCTAGCTTGAGTGAGGGTGGGGCTGAAGCTAGGAGAGGCAGTAGGGTGGGGTGACTGAACAGGAATCAGAGGCCTGCCTGCTCACCTGGCCCTGAAGGAGGTGGGGGGGGGTTATGTCTAAGAGTGGGAGGGGAGGGGGAAATAAAGAGGTCAAACAGCAAAATAAAGCACACTTCCACGGACAGCCATGTTGAAACCCACGTCTAGGATCTAGGTCCAAGCAGTTTGCCAAGGAATACTAGGCAAGCAAGGTCACAGCCCTACAAGTCGTCTGGATTCTATCAAACCTGCTCCAGATTCATTCTCTCCTCCTATATCTCTACCTAGTCCTAGAAACATCACTTTCTTCCTTTTAAATTTGCTTGTTTTCCTCTCTTTTCAGAAGGGAGGTCCTGTCTGAAGTCTGACCTCTATCTCTGTGCTGCAGAGGCACACTGTTCCCAGGGATTTGGACTTCATTAGGAAGGGGCGGGGGAGCCTAACTCAACACTGTATCCGAATGGGCAACATCATTATTTACAACAGTAGAGCCCTGACACTTTGCCTTTGTAACTTGACCCTCTTCCACTCTGCACAGTTTCCTAATTATCCTGACAGAATAGTGAGCCCTGGGAATCCTAGTAAGAGCTACAAACTGAGAGGAGGCCTGTTTTGGTTTGGTTGCTCTCTTACTGAGCTTCTCTGTCTTCCTCTTTCCCCATGAACCCCAACTCACCCTTGAAGACAAAGTTATAATCCTCCTCGGTTCCATTCCCCATCTTGGTTCCGCATGGAGGGGTGTCTTTGTGGGCAGAGGTGATGGGTCTGTATGTTGGCTCAGTGCCCTCAGCCCTCGACTCTCAAGAGACCTGGACGTGCTCCTCTGCTCACTGGAGTTCAGGAGACTTCTGCGGCCAGAAAGTTTGAGGCCGACTCAAGGATGGGCAGGACCTTAGAGAAGTTCAGCCCTGGCAAGTGAAGGTGCAGTAAGGAAGCTGAGAGAACGGAAGCGGAGAACAGGAAGAGCCAGGAGGCTGGAGACCTGAGCCCCTGGTGGGTGGAGAGAAGATGACGTCAGACAGGTTAGACAGGTTGGGTGTCTGCTCTCAGCTTGGGCTGCTGAAAGCAGGAGACCAGGCGCAGGAGGTGGTCCTAGAGGAGCAGAGCCCTAGTAGGGAAATCAGAAAAGGGCTGAGTGCTCATTGCTGGACTCCTGAGACCTGTGACAAGTGGAGACAGGGCATCAAGGGCATTAGAAAATCCCTCCAGGAGCTGAAATCTACTTGGTCTCTTACTTTCCTTCAGAATAAAGTGTAAAGGGCCTCTGGGATAGGTGGGCTGGGAGCACCTGCTATTTGGGCTAAGGACAGAGTTGTAGGAGATACAGTAGACTCACTTCTGCTCCTCCCTGCAGTTTAGGGCCAGGGATGGACAGACAATATTTCTCAGCTAAATGGAGCCGGGACATACAGCCCAATGATTTCCTGGGATGGATCGCTCACTGTAGTGTTATAATCTGGGGAAGGAGACTAAGAGTAGAAATAAGTTGAATGGGGCAAAAAGTCCAATGTGGGGGGAAGATCTGGAGATTAAGACCTCTGAGATGCCTATTTCTGTGTTTCCTTTACTTCCTCCTCAGGACTTGAGGCCTCACAGCAAAAGCATGATGTCTGCAAAAAGGGCCTCAAGGACCACACATTCTAACTGAGGTGATGGATTATGATTAATTATGTATTATAACGCATAGATTTATCTTTATTTTTCAATGGATATTCTCTTGTTCTATTACCATCACACATTATAGCCTATCCTTTTTTGGGGGGAGGCATACAGAGCAAGTTTATTTGGTGAATGCTGCCGGCAAAGATTATCCAAGAGATTCAAGTTGGAAAAGGTGCTGTGACAGCCTAGGAGGCCTTCAGGGCTCCATACAGGCTCACACAGGAAAAGGTACAGGACTCTGAGGGCACAGGAAGTGCTGCCCTCAACCATTCAGCATCACACGGATGAGCTCTTCATAGTTGATACAATCATTGTTGTCCACCTGCTCTGCCACCAGCATCTCTACTTCTTCCTCTGTCATCTTCTCACCCAGTGTGACGAGGACATGCTGGATTTCAGCACCCATGACATGGCCATTCCTTTCCTTGTCAACCCCCCAAAGGCCTTAGGCATAGTACTCATAGGTATCCTGGTCCTTGTTCCTGGCCACAGTCTGCAGGATGGGCAGGAAGTGCTCAAAATCCAGAACCTACTTTCATTATTCTTAGGGTTTCCCAGGACCTTGAGCACCTCGGCATTGTGGGGTTCTGGCCAAGGTCCCTCATTGCAACCCCACACTGGCTATAAAGGATCTTTGCATCACTTGTTCGGTCACAGCTGAAGGCCTTCTTAAACTCTGCGGTCTGCGGTCTGGTCCTCAATGAAGTCACATACCTTGAGTGCCCAAGTATTGGGACCTTTTCCTGCAGTAATCCTTTTTTTCTTCTTTTTAAAAATATTAAGTGAGAGGGGCGGCCGGCGCCATGTCTGGCCGTGAAGGTGGTCAGAAGAAGCCCCTGAAACAGCCCAAGAAGCAGACCAAGGAGATGGACGAGGAAGATAAGGCTTTCAAGCAGAAACAAAAAGAACAGAAGAAACTCAAGGAGCTAAAAGCGAAGGTCGAGGGCAAAGGTCCCCTGGCCACGGGTGGAATTAAGAAATCTGGCAAAAAATAAGACTGAGGCAATGATGAACCTTACTTCCGTTCTTTTTTAAAACATCTGGATTCTCTGCTGTAACATCTTTTACCACCTGTAGTTAAAATGAAGTGTTGTCTTGGAGCCTGTTGTACATTTAAGAGGAAACTTTGTGAAACAGTGAAGAAGAAACCTTATGGTGGTCCATCTCCAGTTCTCATTCAGCCATTTCAATCTTAGCTGTCTGTGCAAAGTAAATGGAATCCAGAATCCTGTCAGAATCTTCATTCTTCATTATGCCCAGAATTCTGTACCACCTGGAATTAAACCAACTCATTTGAAATAAAAAAAAAAAAAATTAAGTGAAAGTCAAAACAGCAAGCAACAAATACTGGTGAGGTTGTGGAGAAACTGAAACCCTTATTCACTGTTGGTGGAAGTGTAAAATGGTGCAACCACTGTGGAAGGCAGTATGGGGCTTTCTCAAAAAGTTGCAAGTAGAGATACCATTTGACCCATTGAATTTCACTACTGGGAATATACCTCAAAGAGACCATAACTGACATCCAAGCAGATATATGCACACCTATGTTTATTGCGGCTTTGTTCACAATATCAAAGAGTTGGAAACAACCTAAGTGTCCATCAACAAATGAATGGATAGAGAAGCTGTGGTATATTCACACAATGGAATACTATGCTGCACTGAAAAACAAGGAACTCATGCAATATTATTCAAAATGGGTGACCTTGCACATTATGCTGAGTGAAGTATCTCAGTCACAAAAGGACAGATACTGCATGGTGCCACTGTTGTAAAACAGGACTGACATCGGGGTCGGGGTGGGGGGGCAGACCGAGAAAGATGGGTTCAATAATGTATACTGCATTGAAACAGATGAGGGAGAAAACTGTTTAAAAGGGATATGTGATTAGGTATTTTTGTCATAACAGGAGTCCGGAGTGAAGGCTGCATAATGGAGTGGACCAGGGGGGAGGGATTGTAAAACAATGAAATAATTTTTCTTTTACTGTTCCAAGAGGGTAGTGTATTGGGGGAGGGTTGGAAGGGGAGAAAAGTGCAACAATGAATGCATGAAAATCCAAAGTCTCTGTAAATTTTCATTGAAATTAATAAATTTTTTTTCAAAACCAAAAAATATTAAGTGAAACTTTTATGCACGAAACTCTGTTCCTATTTAACAATTTGTATGCCATTGGCTAAAATTTTTAGGATGTCTCTGCATTCTCCCTACTTCTGTTTGGTTTACATTGTGCTAGTTTTTACTGTTTCTTGCCTTCTCATCTTTGCTTTTGGGGTAAATGTTGACAATTTGACCTCATATAGTTCCTTGCCTGAAGGAGCACACATTGCTCACAAGTGATACTCTTTAGTTAAGACAATTTATGATTTGACTAAAGGGTAAACCATAGAAAAAACTTCAGTTCTAAGTTCAAAGGTTATCTTAGGAATCCCTCTAGACTTTTCTGATCCAGTAGATCTTTTTTTTTAAAATTTCATCTTTTACTTTTAAAAAAGTTATTAATTTTAATGAAAGTTTAGACAGGTCTTATCTTTTAAGGAACTCGAGTTTTGTTTTACATTCTTCTGCTGTTCTAGCCAAGATCTTCTATATGTTACTAGCCAAAATGGTTGATGATGTTAGTAGTTAGGTGTCATTTAGCTCTGTCTCAGGTTTGAAGAGGTTGTAGTTTGTCTGGGTTATTAGTCTTGTGAATTGAGTGATCTTTTGATTTCCACCAATCTCTTTTCCTCCATACAAGTAAAGACCAACAGTTAAATCTTAGATGACAGCTTGCATGCTTTCTAAGACTTCTCACGTTACTCACCAAACTTGAATGTAGAACATTAAGCCTATCTTTTTTTTCTTCATTATATTAATTCTTATTGTCAATTTTTCTTTTTAGAAAAATGTTCTCAAGATGTTTTTGTTATGTGCTGTCAAGCTGGCTATGACTCATAGTGACCCTATGAACAATGGCTCTGAACCTTGCCCTATCTTGTACCATCCTCACTATGTGGTAGCAAAGGAAGGGTGTATTGCCCCCTTATACAAGCTCTGGGTTATGTCCCCAACCTGAAAAGGCAGGACCTCATTGCTACCTTTAGCCTAAAATAAAGGGCGTTGAACTGCCAGGGTTTCAAATTCTCTGTCCAACAGGACCTTTCACCAGGCCCCTCCCAAGATTTTTCCAACCAGGCAGGTTTCCAACCAGGCCTGCTTTGAGTGTCATGTGCTGAGGTCACACCACTGAAGAAAAGGAAACAGAGGCATCACTGCCAAAAAGCAGTTGGTGTGGGGAGATCAGGGTGAAGGAGGGGATACAAATAAATCCCTGAAGAACATGAGGAATCCCATAAGCGATTCCTCCAGCCCAAGAAAGTAGCCAAGACACAAGACAAGAATTTCAGTTTATTCTTGAAAAAAACAAAAGCTAATCCTCCCACCACAGCCCAGGAAGGCTTTCCCAAGGGGCCTGCCCCTCCAAATGGTCATCTATATTCTCCGATCCCCTCTATACACATTATGATGCTGCGACTTGGGTGAGGGGCTCCTCCAGGTATTGCACCAAGGCCTGGGCCTGCAAAAGAGTGAGCAGGGATCAGTCTCCAACCTTCTGCCAGAGGTATCTGAGATGCAGGAGCTTTACAACCCCACCCCTATCCCCCATCCCCACCCCAAATGATCTGAACACCCAGCCGCGGCCTCAGTCTGCTCCCAGGAGTTAGACTACATCAGTCATGGCCTGTGGTGACATGAGAAAAGCACCGGAAAAGTAGAAGGGGTGGAAAGGTGGTGGTAATGAAGCATGAAGGCGGACCATGGTTGTGGAGATGGGCCCATACACACCTTGGCCTTGAGCATTCCGAAGCCCACAGTCTCCTTGGCATACATACAAAGCAGAAGATTGGCCACTCGGGTGATGGCCACTCGGCCCTCCTAGTAGGAGAAGGAATATGAAGGGATGTGACATTCGAGCTTGGCAACCACAGTCGCCTCCTTCCCCAAGAGCTCCATTAGCCCCAGAGGCACTGTATCTTTCTTCCATGTTCTGGGTACAGAAGGAGGTTCAGTTGAGGGGATTTGGCTCTAGCCCTGGACATGGGGTCCTGAGCCTCGGTTCTAGCCTCAATACAGCTATTTTTTAACCAAACTGCTCTAGTAAACTCATTTAATCATCCAGAAACTTGCTTTCCCTTCCTGTAATTCCTAAGGCATTCCAGTTGGTGGGAGTATCAATGCACAGAAGGGTGTTTGCATTTGCAAAGGGCTTTCCAAATGGGAGATGCTATTACTACAGACTCAATCCAAAGACACTATGAGGGACTTGGGAGAAAGAATCCAATTCATATTTTTTCTCCTTCTCTTAGCAATACTTTGTTATGTGCCATCGAGTCTCTTGTAACTCATAGTGACCCTTTGTACAACAGCGCTGAAATCTGTTCTATCTTGTGCCAACCTTATTGTTTCTGACACAACTGCCCTCATTACCCCAGTCACTGAATCAATCCATCTCACTGAGGGTCTTACTCTCTTGCCAAGCATGATGTCCCTCTCCAAGGACTAGTCCCTCCTTGCAACATGCCCAAAGTATGTCAGATGAAGCTTCAGAGTTCTTGTCTCCAATGAGCAGCCTTGTTTCACCCTCTTCAGGATGGATCTGTTTGTTCTTCTGGCAGTCCAAGGTATATTCAATACTTTTCTCTAGTACCACAGCTCAAAGACATCAGTTTTCTTTCTATCATCCCTTTTCATATCCTGACACATAGCAAGTAATGGCAAAGACTATGGCCTGGATTAGGCAGACCTTAGCCTTCAGGCTGATGGCGTTGCTCTTCAGTACTCTGGAGAGGTCCCTGACTGCAGCTTTCCCTATGCAATTCATCTTTTGATTTCCTGGATGTTAGTACCAAGACCGTTGATTGTGGAGCCAAGCAAACTAAAGCTGTTAGCAATCTCAGCCCCTTTTACCATCTATCATAATGCTGTCAATCAGCCAAGTGTTGAAAAATCTTTGTTTTCTTGTCCTTGACCTTCTGCAGCAAGTGCTTCAGATCCTCCTCAGTTTCAGCAAGCAGGGTTGTGTCATCTGCATAACACAGGTTGGTTGATGAATCTTCTTCCAATCCTGATGCTGCATTCCAGCATTACAGAGACCAGCCTCCCAAATGATCTGTTCTGCATACAGATTTAAAAGGTATGGAGATAGTACACATCCCTGGCATATACCCTTCCTGATTTTGAAGCAAGCAATGTTTCCTTTCTCTGTTCTGACAACTGCCTCCTGGTCCAAGTTTAGGTTTCTCATAAGCACAACCAAGTGTTCTGGAGTTCTCATTCTTTTCTGTGATTCATAGAGTCAAATGGCTTTGCCTAGTCAACGAAACACAGATAGACATTCCTCTGGTACTCCCTGCTTTCAGCCAAGATCCATCTAACATTAGCTATAATATCCCTAGTACCATGGCCTCTTCTAAACCCAGCCTGCATATCTGGCAGTTCTGTTGATGTGCTGCTGCATTTGTTCTTGGACAATTTTCAGCAGAATCTTTCTTCCATGTGATATTAATGATACTGTTCGATAATTTCCACACTCTGCTAGGTCACCTTTCTTTGAAATGGCAAATAGATCTCTTCTAGTCAGTTGGCCAGGTGGCTGTCTTCCAGATTTCTTGGCACAACTTGGTGAGTGCATCCAGGGCAGCGTCTGTTGAAATATGTCAATTGATATACCATCAATTCCTGGGACCTTATTTTTTTGCCTATTCTTTTAGAGTAGCTTGAACTTCTTCATTATCACAGGCTCTTGGTCATACACTGATGAAATTCTTCTGTGTCAGCCAATTCTTTTTTTGGTAAAGACTCTATATACTCCTTCCATCTTCTTTTAGTGCTTTCTGGATCATTTCATATTCTGCCCAAAGCATCCTTAAGTATTGCAACTTGAGGTGTGAATTTGTTCAATTCTTTTAGCATAAGAAATGGTGAGCAAGTTCACTTTGCAAGCTATTTATTTCACTTCAGGGTCAGGCTATCAATTAAAAAGTTAATCAATTAGCACTGGAGGGGAAAAGAGTGAGAGAAGAACACTGCATGTAGTAAAGAAGTACCACTTTAGAAAACTTTTCAGTGAGTGGATTTATTAGATGATGACACTTTTTTTTTTAATTTGGTTCAGAACCTTCAGTAGATACTCTGAGATGGAAGTCAAGTCCCTCTTTGGCCTCATATCCTACTACTCACTCATGTTCTTTCCACTTTGGTTCCACTGGGCTTGCTGTTCCTTGACCAAATATCATCCTGCCATAGAGCCTTTGCACTTGGTATTCTGTCAGAAATGTCTTTTTTCCCCAGATAACCATATGCCTTGCATCCCAACTTCCTTCAGATTTTCAATCAAATATTACCTTTTCAGTGAGACTGTCTCTGGTACATGTTCCTCATCCTATCTCCCTTCTCTGTTTATTTTACTCCAAAGCATTTTCACAACCTAACATACTTTATTTACTGGTTTTCTCAAAGCTGGGCTTTTTGTCTGTGCTATTCACTTCCAACACCCTAGTCTCAAGAACATAAAGAGATGAGTGAGACAATTCTTGATACCAAGGAGTTAATAATCTAATGGCTACTTCCCCTTTCTGGACTTCATTTCCTTTCTCTGTAAATGATAGATGAACCAGGGCCTGGAGGCTGTGACAATTTTCGAGTTTTGTGAATTAGTAAATTGAGGGTGGAAGCACTTTGTGTTTGCATTTCACTATATAATTTATGGCGCTGTGGTGGCCTACTGGTAAGGAACTGTACTGCCAACCCAAAAGCACATGGTTTGAATCCACCATCGGCTCCACAGGGGGTTTCTGCTTCTGAAAACCCACTGGAGCGTTAGGGAAGGTACATGTGTCTTATTGTTTCCACTTTGGAGAGCGTAAGAGATTTATCTAAGGTCCTACAAACTTAGTTAAGTGGCTTAATGACCAGAACCCCGGAGAGATTGCCTTCCTTACTGCCACGTGATGCTTATTACACTTGGTGTTGCTTATTATAAGTGCTGCTGCAGATTAACTCCTAAAATTCTTTTGGAGATCTTGCTATTACACCTCCAACTGTCTAAAATGGGAGTCGGGTAGTTCCCTGGGGATCCCCTTCGGGAGCAGAGGAAGTTAGGTTCCCCTTTCCATACCATACAATCCATGAGGATGAATTTGAGATTATCTTCGTTGAATGCTTGATTCCCGTTCCTGTCGTAGGCGGCCCAGATGTTACTGGCGATGGCTGCGGTGACCCTGGCGTCAGTGTCTCCGTAACCCGAATAGGCCAGCAGTGATCCCTCGTTATTCAGCAACCTAGCGAGGGTCGGGAGGGTTATCAATTTCTCAGAGCAGGAAAGAAAGAAAACGCCTGGGTTCCCATCCCAACTCCCGCAACTGGCGCCTCTAGGAAGCAAGAGGTTCGAGTTGAGTAAGTCCCAGAAAGTGCCCAGTATGCCAGTTGCCCTACTGCGGGGAAAAAGCGCCTCTCTGTTGGTTTTCCCAGTCACTGCCTATTTTCTTTTCAGCGATCCCTCCTCAAACCTTCTGAAAGCGGTGGGTTCCCCTCTCCCCTCAGGTCGTCCTACCGCACTCACAGGGTGCTCTGGACGCCTCCAGTGTTGGCCTGGCTTAGCACTTGGGTCAAAGCCTTAGGGCGCAGCATACCAGCAGCTCCTAAACTCAGGCTTTTGCACTTGGGATACCCAACGATGCCTCCAGCTGGCTTCAACCTGCCGCTTCCCGTAGACCAGCTGCCTTGCCCAGCAACGCCTTGGGAGTTGTAGTTTCCTTCCTGATTAGTGTGGATTTGCCTTAACTCGGCCCCGCCGCAGAGAGCTCTGGGAATTGTAGTTCTTTGTATTCTCGCGAAGCATCCTGGGAACTGTAGTTTGCTTTTCCAATTCGACCACGCGGTTAAGGGGGAAAAGAGCGGGAGTAAAAGGCCGGTGAAGTGCTAGGACATATTTAACCCCTTCGAGGGAGAAGGCATCGTGTCTGCCTGGTAATCCACGATTCAATAATAATAATGGTGAAATACTTTTTTTTTTTTGTCAAGCACAATTTTTGTTTACTTTCCAGAGCAGTTTTCTGTGCTATGCACAATTCTGTGAGATGCGGCTAAAGGCAGCATTATGTTGATAAACAAGAGGCTCTGTAATGGCCACTCAGGCAAAACCACATTTTGCAACCATATTTAATCGTCTTTCATTCAGACCACGACTCCCGGAGGAATAGAGTGACTCCTAGAGATGAGACCCTACCTAAGTGGATGTCCAGAGATGGAAACATTTCAACCTCTAAATCTAAAAAGAGAAGGCTGAAACGGATCTGGGCCTCACAGGAAGGACTAAATTATCATAGGGAACGGTGATAAAGCAGCGACACAGAAAGTCCTTTGTCCCAGAGCGGGAGTTACCCGCCGCGAAGAGGGCGGGGGCAGCCCGGGGCCAGACTGGATCCCGGAGGGGCTGTCCCGGCTTATGTGGGCGGTGGTCTCCTGCCTTGACCAGTGGTCTCTGCCCCACTTCCCTCCTACTTAAAGACAAACCCGGCTCCCGCTGACAGCGCAAGGCCGGGCCCAGGCACTCGAACCGAGGCCTGGCCGGACGCCGCTGCAGTGCCCCCCCAGTCCGCCCGGGGCGCTGTGGCTGCAGCGGGTCCGGAGGGGGCGGTGAAGCCTTGGGGAGGGGAGGGAAAGTGAGGGGAGGTGAGAGGAGAGGGGAGTGTTGGTGGCTCCGGAGTCGGGCCGAGCGGGCGGGCGGGGAAGTGGAGGAGGAGGAGGAGCCGGGGCGGGCTGGCGGGCGGCCGGGTGGTGGCGGCGGAGGCATGGCGGAGCCGAGCGGGGCCGAGACGAGGCCCCCTATTCGGGTCACCGTCAAGACCCCAAAGGACAAGGAGGAAATTGTGATCTGCGATCGAGCCTCGGTCAAGGAGGTAGTATGGGTGGCGGGGACCGAACGCAGAGGAGGGGGTCTGTGAGGAGATGGGGGTGTAGGGGGGCTGCGAGAGACGAGAGGGCATCCGAGAGAGGGCCCTGGAGAGAAGGGTGGGGGTCCTGCAGGGACCCCGAAGAGCAGAGGGGAAGCAGAGGTGGGTAGGAACACCCTGCACCGCGGGAACGTGTCCGGTGTACGGGTGGGGGGTGGTGAGGTTTACCGGGTGGTCAGGGCTGGGGGCGTGGTAGAGAGTGGAGAAGGGGGCACCTTGCGCCGGCAAAGGGAAAGACCCTGGGTTTGAGGCGAGTGTGCGCTCCGGTGACGATTCGCGTTTCTAGGCGCCAAAGCCGAGTAGGGGGCTTGGTGTTGAAGGAGGAGAGCGGGGCCAGGGGGCGCAGGCGGAGAGCGCTGTCTCGCTGGACGCCCAGTGTCGTGTGGAAACCTGCAGCAGAGAGGACACGGTTTTCCTTTGACCAGATTCTTTCTACTCTTACAAATCGAAGTGATTCTTTTTTGGTCTCGGCTCCTCCGGGATTTACGCAATGTGCAGTAGGTGCTCAATAAAAATTTGTTGAATGATAGAATATTGCCCCGTGTTCTTCACCACCAGTGGCTGCTCCAAAATTTCACATAGGCGGGGCTTAAGATAGACCCTCTGGTTGGAAGAGAGGGATTCTAAACTGTTTGCTTACCATGTGCAGTTTTTTACTTAAGAATGCTTTTTTTTAAAAAAAAAAAAAAAAGAGGGAGGGATTGATTAGAGTTTAGGGATTCTCGCCCTCCCTAAGGCAACTTTTGTTGTCAGCACTGCCTCCCAAGCTTATAAAATGTCTCCATTCCAAAGTGTAAATCCTTTTCCCTGCACAGCTGAATGTAGAATTAGCACTAATTGAGACTGGTCAAGGCCTGAGTCTTGTTCTGCCCAAGAGAAATTGCTTAACTTCTTTAATCCTCGATTTTTTTTCTTGGTTTGTTAACTGTTAACAGTTACTGTAGTTCAGAGAACCCTATAGCAGGAACTGGCAGTAAGGAAAGAAAAGAAACTTGGGTTTGAGAAGAAGAAGGCTGAAGGGTAACAGGGTCTGGGCTCAAGGCTGCTTAAGGAATTGGAATCAAGAGGGTTGCCCAGGTAGTAGTGCCTCACAGTCTGGGTGGAGCGACTGAAGGTAGGGAGGGCTCCAAGGGCTTTCTAGGGTGAAAGACCCTGGAGTGAAATATAGTGGTGCTGTTCAGAGGTTCATTTCCTTGATTAAATAAGGAGCTGCTTGTTGTAGTAAATATTCAGTGAGCCTGAAGGAAAAACTTCCTAGGGTTAGGGATGGGAGCAAATGAATGCAAAAGCTGTTGAAGAGGAGGCCCAGGGAGCCCTTACTGGCAAGTCTTTCTCTCTATCCCAGTTCAAAGAGGAAATCTCCAGAAGGTTTAAGGCCCAGCAGGATCAGCTCGTTTTGATCTTTGCTGGCAAGATCCTCAAAGATGGGGACACACTGAACCAGCATGGAATCAAGGATGGCCTCACTGTCCACCTGGTCATTAAGACTCCACAGAAGTAAGTCCAGGAAATGATCAGGCCCAGCTTCTGCTTAAGCCTATTGTGTGCTCACTTCCCCACCTGTGGCTTTCTCACCCATCACCTTGTTACAGTGGGGTAACAAGTTCATCAGACTTAGAAAGTCCTGGGCCAGGGGAAGGTGGGGCCTGGGTGAATTTTCAGGAAAACCAAATTTACTGCTATTGAGTCACTTCCAGCTCATAGCAACCCCTACAGGACAGAGTAGAACCGCCTTGTACTGCTTCTGAGGCTATAAATCTTTACTGGAGCAGATGGCTCTATCATTCTTTCTTGGAATGACTAGTGGGTTCAAAGGAGCCAGGTTTACAGCTCTCAGAATGTCCAAAGACCGATAATACTAGCTCCTCCCTTCACTCAAGTTTCTGACCTCCCCTTCACCTCCCCCTGTTTGCCTCCAGGGTCATAGTTAAGGTACAAGCTGACTAGCCAGGAAAGAGCAATCTGATCTTGGTGTGCCTTCCTTGTTCTTGAGGCATGCACTCCAGTTAGGGTTCTTCTTTCTCTTTCCTTAGGGCTCAAGATACGTCTGCTGCGGCTACTTCTTCCCCTTCCACTCCAGACCCTGCCTCTGCACCCTCCACCATGCCTGCGTCACCTGCGACTCCTGCCCAACCCTCTACCTCTGGCAGTGCCACTTCAGATGCTGGCAGTGGAAGCAGGAGGAGCAGTGGGGGTGGTCCCTCCCCTGGGGCTGGAGAGGGACCTCCCAATGCCACCACATCCATACTCTGTAAGCTCCTAGAGAGGAGGACACAGTCCTGTTTTGGTTTGGGGAACTGGGGAGAGCCAAGAGAAGACATAAACATGGCCCCTGACTTTGGTTTGATCAAGGCAGGGCACCCTTAGACATAGAGTCCTAAATATTAGTTAGGCAAGCCAGAGAAGGAGCAAACATGTGGTGACTTCCTGGAGGAGAGGAGCATGGCTAAGTGAGGGGAGCATTATGGCTAGTGACATGGGTATCCTGGATGAGGTTATTGGAAGAACGTGTGAATTTGAAGAAAAGATAGGCCTAGCAGAAGGTTGGACATGGCATGTTTATTTACTCAGGCCACTGTTGATTGACCACTCTGTGCTGAGTACTGTGTTTAGCTCCAGGGTAAACAAAACCTCAGTGGTCAAAAGGTCTCAGTCTAATGGGCTGACATCTCTGCTCTGGATAGGGTTAAGGAATGGTGAGAAGCAAAGAACAAATAGGGTCCATCCTGGACATACGAATTCAGTGACTGGCCTGGTAGGGGAAAGGCTGCTGGTTCAAAATGTCCCTGCTTCCTCTCCACAGCTGGATTTGGGGGCATCCTGGGTCTGGGTAGCCTGGGCTTGGGCTCCGCCAATTTCATGGAGCTGCAGCAGCAGATGCAGAGGCAGCTGATGTCCAACCCTGAGATGCTGTCACAGATCATGGAGAACCCTCTGGTCCAGGACATGATGTCTAATCCTGACCTGATGCGCCACATGATCATGGCTAACCCCCAGATGCAGCAGCTGATGGAGCGAAACCCTGAGATCAGCCATATGCTCAACAACCCTGAGCTCATGAGGCAGGTAGGTGTTAAGAGAGCAAGTGGGTGAGGAACACCTGGGGCCCAGCCGTTTCCTGCCTTGTCCTACATTGATTTGTTTATTCATTCAACAGCAATGTTTAAATACTAGGGGTTCAGTGATGAAAAAGACAGGCCTAGCTTTCTCAATGGGAAATAGGACAGGTTAATAGGCAATTATAATCCAGTGTGATCAGTGCTATCATGATCGGAGAAGCCTCCTAGGAGCCCAACAAAGGGCAGGAGGCTTCTTGGAAGAAGTGTTATCCTAGCTGAAACCCAAAGGAGGAGGACAGTGAAGCAGAGGTGGGGGCGGGGGCAATGAGAAAGAAAAGTGTTTAAAGAAGAGGAAATGTAAGTGTAAAGGCTTGGAAATAAGAGTGAGATGTTTGAGGAGTGATGTGCTGGGCAAGGCCAGCGGGGAAGGAGACCCACGGAAGGCAGTGTTGGCATTGCTCTTTGGGAGCTCCTCTTGGCCCACTCGCTCTGTTAGGAGGGAAGAGCAGATGACCTGTTCAGCAGAGCTGTGGACACCAGTGCCACTTATTAGAAAATAAGTTCTAAGAGGGCAAGGAATTAGGTAACATAACTAATTAATTACAATGTCTAATCAATTCCTTATATTGCTTTTCCCGTCACCCAACTTACCTATTTATTAATTTTTATCCGTTTCCCTTTCACCCCTGGTAACCATATAAGAATGAATTGGTGTATAAACCTTTCCTTAGCTTTTGTAATTGTGCTCAGCTCTTAATCTGTAATTTTTGCCCTTTTGTAAAAACACTGCAGTGAACATGATAGGCATGTGTTTCTTGTGTGGTAACTCTTTATTTCTTTGGGATAAAGTGAGATTGTTGGATCATGTGGCCTATCTGTTCCCAACTTTCTAAGGAAGAGCCAAACTGCTTCTCATCATGGTTTCACCATTTTACATTCCCATCATTGGTATATGAAAGTTCCAGTCTCCACACCCTGGTCAGTGTTTATCGTTTACTATTCTTCTGAACTCCATTATTGTTGCTAGTATGAGATGAAATCTTGTTGTTAGCTTGGTGTATATTTCTCTAGTAGCTGATGATCTTGAGCATTTCTTTATGTGATTGTTGAGCATTTGAATGTCTTTTTTAATGAAGTGTCTTTTCATGTCCCCTGGTGTGCAGGGATTTTTGAGTGCTTTTTGTTTATTGCCTGAAACAGTACAGGGGCTGTGTTATTGTTAGATGCCATCTAGTCTAACATCCACAATGACCCCATGTGGCAGGGTTTTCTAAGCTGTAATGTTTGTGGAAGCAGTGGTTTTCTCCCACAGAGCCTCTGAGTGGGTTCAACCTGTCAACTTTTTAATTCACAACCATGTGCTTAACTGTTGTGCCATCAAGAGCTCCTTTGGTATATAGCAGGCACTCAATATTTACTGCATGATCAGAGCTCCTTTAGGCTGATTCTCCAAAAGGCAGTTTAGAATAGGCAAGTACAGAATAGAGCGAATGGATGGGAGAGAGCCTGGTGAGGGAAGATATTTCAGGCTGGATGGAAACAAGATGCAGTTGTGTGTGTGTGTGTGTGTGTGTGTGTGTGTCCCGTCATGCACTCCTTTCCCCTGTGGTTTTCAGAGATCACCCCTTAATTGAGACTGAAACATTACCTCCACCCTGACGTTTCTCAAGGTGCAGTCAGGTCAGAGATCTGACCTGAAGGAGAGGGGTTAGACGGTGTTGGTAGAATTTTCTCAGTGTGAAGCCTTCCCCTCCTCTGTCTCTGATTATTTTTCAGGAATTACAGAATAGCATTGGTCATGTTGTTTGACCTGCCTGTGAAACCTGGCTGTACCATTGACTGAATGGATGTGTGTCCCCAGACAGCAAGTCAGTTAGCATCATATCTGTAAAAGAGGGTCTACCTGACATGTTTATTTTGAAGGTTTAAATGACTTAAATTCTGTAGTTAGCCCAGTGCTTGTGTTCAGCTCAGTAGATAATGTTCTCTTCTGCACCCTCTCTACAGTCCCTTCTGTTTTCTCTGTGCTTCCTGACACTTCTGTGACATGTGTGTGAACTCTCTGATCCTGAACGAGGGAAGCTACTGACCTTCCTTATCAGGGCTCATCAGAGTCCTCCACTTGAAAAAGCTAACCAAATACCCATGAGGTGGCAGGATTGGAGCCAAGCATGCAGTAGAGTTTACCTGTTTACCCTTCTTTCTGCCCTGTAAGGCAGTTCCTGTGTCCTGGCTTTTGGTCCTGATGCAGACCCCTCCTCAGGCCCTACCTTCTTCTCTAGCTTGATATTCACCTGGTTCCAGGGCTCATCCTGTCTCTCTTCCCCTCTACCAGACCATGGAGCTTGCTCGGAATCCAGCCATGATGCAAGAAATGATGCGGAACCAGGACCGGGCCCTGAGCAATCTTGAGAGCATCCCTGGAGGGTATAATGCTCTCCGCCGTATGTACACGGACATCCAGGAGCCTATGTTCAGTGCTGCCCGAGAGCAGGTGGGGGCCAGGGCAGTGGGAGGGGCTGTCTGGGTTCAGGATCCCGTGCCCTTAGACTCAGGCAAGGCTAAGGGTACCTCTTTCTTCCCTCAGTCCCTTGATAGGTGAGCCTACACTTGAAGGCTGACCCTCACAGTGTATAGTCAGGGATGGCCCAACTCAACATGGCATTAGATTGGAAGAAAGCTGAGTTCTCCAGAGAAGTGGGTAGGACATAGTGTTCAAAGGATTTGACTTTGTTTTGACAAACTTCTTACACCAGTGGCTCAAAGGTTGTGGGACAGGCCTCCAGGCAGACAGCTGTTCCTTAGCATAGTGTGTCTCAAGCATGTCACAGATCACCTGCATCAGAATCACCCGGGGAGCTTGTTAATGAGATTCCTGGTCACCACTCTTAAGCTTCTTATTGACGCCATCTCTGGAATTGGGTCCCAGGAATATGCACTTTCAGAAATGTGAATGATTTTCGAGTACCTAAAACCTATAGACAAAAAATATAATTATCTTCTAACTAGTATTCAGCTCTGTCTAAACTTAACATGGTATGTCATATATCATTTTAATGCTTATTTCTGTGTTCTTAAAAATTAATTGATATATAAATGTATTATACATTTGTTTGTTTCAAAATTCAGAAGTGGCAAAAAGTAATGAAGAGATATTCAAAAAGTATGAAAAGGTTTACAGCCTAGACAAAAGTACACAGAGAGGATCCTTCTATTTCCATCTCTCAGCAATCTCTTTTCTACCCCAGAGGTAACTACTGTTGTTAGTGTTTTGTGTATTTTCCTGCACATAGTTTACATTGATAAATAAGACCTAACAGATTGAATTGTTGTCTCCATGCACCTTTCCCTCTCCAGAAGTAATTATTGCCCCAGAGTTGGTGTTTATCATTTTAGTTCATTTCTTTATGTTTTTATTACCGTTGGGTATATCTAAAAACAGCCAGCAGTACTGTTTTGCATGTTTTAAACCTCATGAAAGAGGTATCCTGTTGTTTATCTAATTTTGAACTTGCCTTAGAACATTTAAGTGAGAATGTTTCACAAGAGTTAAAAACTTTTTTAGTGAAGGGTAAACACATAAAGTGCACCTATTCTAAGTGCACAGCTTGATGAATTTTCACACGTGTGGCTCTGTAACCAGTGTCTGAGTGTGAGATTGGAATCTCACATTCCTTTTTCCTGTAGCTAACCAGTTTGCCAGTCCCATAAAAGTGGACCATGCTTTCCCAGCCCTTTGTTTCGGGCTCTCTGCCCTACATCAGATTTCCATAGCTGAGTGTGTCTCTTGCTGACTCTGTTCTGTTCCAGTGGTCAGCTTGCCTGTCAGCACACCAATACTACATAGTCTTTTTTTTTTTTTAAATACTAGTTTACATACAGAGTTCATAAAGTTCATATACATTGTTTTTCACACTGGACCGTTCCCCTTTCCTTTACCAATTCCTCCCTGCATCCATCAAATTGTGGAACTCTTATGTTTAAGACCCCCCCCCTTGGATCCTTGTACATGCTCTATAATAATGGTTTTATACAATATTTATCTTTATAAGACTGAGTTAGTTCACTTAGCATTATGCTCTCCACTCCCCCCTACCACATTGTCCTTAATAAATCTTGGTATAGACTGAGTTTTCATCTTGTTCTTCAATATCATCCTGCTTATTCTTGGCATTGCTCTCTCAAATTAAAAAAAATTATTTCTAGGCATCAACTAAGGATTTGTAAAGAAAAAATTACTTTTTCTAGTTTTATTTTTAAAATGTCTTATTTGAGTGAAAGTTTCCAGATCAAATTGGTTTCCGTTCAATAATTCATGCACTTATGTTTATTTAAAGTCTCTCATTAAATCCTTTTTTATCAAGGGTATGCACTTTATGACACAATCACATAATTGATAAAAGCTTAAAACAAGCACTCCAGTTAATTCTGATGCGAGAACTGCTGGTTTAGCTGTAATAACATAGCATTTGGCATCAACAAACCTTCGTTCAAATCCAGTGCCACCATTTTTTCTAGTGTGATTTTAAGTGATTTGCTAAACTTTATAAGTTTATCAGAGATTTTCATCCTTTTCTGGTCTCAGGACCCTTTAAAAACTGAGGCCCTTTCCAACTCATCCCCAAAAAACTTTTTTTTTTTGTGGGTTGTATAAATAACTATTTCCTAAAACAAGCAAGATTTTAGAGGAGAATGTGGCCTTCATGTTTACATTTTTGCAGATCTCCATAATGATTTGTGATGAGACAGGTGGATTCTTAGATCTGCTTCTGCCTTTGGTCTGTTGCAATGTAATATGTTATACAGTCTTTGGAAAATTCTCCTGAACCCTCATGAGAAAATGAGAGTGAAAAATGGTTTTGAACCTCATGGGGATTCTTTGACCACACTTTGAGAACTGGTGTATTAGAGAGGTATTGTAAACATTAGTATTCATTCATGTGCCAGGCACATAGTAGGTGCTCAGTAAGTGGTGGCTGTTATTACTGTGGGTGGCTGTCATTGCGAAGGAAAGAGATTCAGTCTTTAGGGTGTGCTGCAAAGAACAAAACAAGACCCAGAACTAGGTAGGTCCAGGCAGATTACCAGAACAGGAAATCTGAAACAGGGACAAAGACTGAAACCGCAACGTGTGAACCCTGGCCTGAGAGCCTTGTTATCTGAACAGGCATCTGGTGAGGAGAAGGAACCAGACTTAGGGCAGGAGAGTTCCTTGATCATCCCTGCACCCCAAGAGCACGTTGAATAAACAGGAAAAATGACTGGTCTGAAATCCCTTATGGGAAGGGGCTTAGGCTTCTCAGCTATTTCTTGCACAGAGAGCACGGGGGAGGGAGCTGTCAAGCTCTAGGGGCCTGAGAAGGTTAAGCTAAGGAGACAGGGTCTGCGAGTCTCACAGCAAGTCCCTTGAACTCCCTAGCTCTTTCCTGTGTACTAGAGGGTCCAAAGAGAAGAGATCAGGCAGCATCCACCAAGGGACAGAGCCAGAGACCATCCTGGGTGTTACAGGAACCTGGTGCTAAGGCCTGTTTAATCAACTCAAGTGGCCAGTGTAGGGAGCTAGGCTGAGATGGAGAAAACCAGAAGAACATCACCTAGGAAGTGTATCCTCAGACAGTGGCACTTACAGCCTGGGAAATGAGGGAGAACTGCCTTGGGGAATTGGGATTAGATTAGTGTTGCTGATAAAAAGGAGCTGGAGGCAAATCTGAGTTGAAGGAGAGTAAGGTCTGAGAGCCGACTCCTGTCAGGCCAGCAATACTTATTGAGCACCTACTATTAGTGTCCTGCCAGGCTCTAGGAGTGCAAAGGTGAATGAATCCCAGATAGCTGCTCCTGGAAAGGTGCAGAAAAGCAAACACTTCCCGACACAATAGGAAAGGGGAATAAAGTGACAGGAGGACATTGATGAGACTAGAGACTGAATCTTTGGAGCGCCAGGGGAGAAGACAAAGTTATCTGAGGGATTTGGTTATCTAGTCATTAGCAGGGCCAGGGTGGATCTTGCCCATTGTGGGCACCAAGAGCTGAGCTGAGGACCTCCCCATCTTAGATCTCTCTCCTTTTCCTGGGGAAGGGAAGGCTACTAGGTGAGACGAGAGAAAGGGCCTAGTCCTTGTCCCTGATTTGTTTCAGTCCTTAACCCGAAACCTTTCCCTCCTCCCAGTTTGGCAACAATCCTTTCTCTTCCCTGACCGGGAACTCCGACAGCTCGTCCTCCCAGCCTCTGCGGACTGAGAATCGAGAGCCCCTCCCTAATCCCTGGAGCCCCTCGCCCCCCACCTCCCAGGCCCCCGGGTCCGGTGGGGAGGGCACCGGAGGATCGGGGACCAGCCAGGTGCACCCGACAGTCTCGAACCCCTTTGGGATCAATGCGGCTAGCCTGGGGTCAGGTATGTCCTAGGGTGGAAGGAGCTTAGTGGGGTCACCAGGGCAGGCCCAGAACTGAATAGGGTTTACACTGCTCCAGGATATTGAAGACAGGTGAGACTCTTGAAGCTTCGGAGGGATCTCTGCAGCCTGGGGGAGTGACCAGACCTCCCAGAGGGTGAAGGCTAATTCTTACCACATCCTGATGTAGCTGAGAGTGACCCAAGTAGAGGCTCATGAGTAAAGCAGGCCCTGCTTCCTCTGTTCTCTGAGTGTTACCACCACTGTCCCATGTAGACGAGTCAGACTGAGGAGTGAGTATTGGAAAGGAATCAGGCCAGACCTGGGGCCCGGCAGCTGTGAAGCTAGGGGAGAGGGATGTGCAGGGCTCCCATGTCCAGAGTAGCTTATGGACTGCATTAAGGGCCCCATTTTTCTGCGCTGTGGGTGTACACATCACCCTGATGATATCTTTGGTAGATGCCCTGATTTCTCGCTGCCCTGGGGGACATTTTGATTGGACAAGTCCCTGTGTGTTTCATTTTTCTTATTTGTAAAAATAAGAGACTTGAACTTGATCCATGGTTTTTCAGTTGGGCTTCTTAGTCCAGGGAGATCTGGACCATCTCCAGAATGAGTGAGGAGCAAACAGGAGAGACCCAGGCCTCTCGCCTCAGCTCCAACCAGAACACTGACATTCTTGGGTTCTGAGAGAGATTTGCTCTGAGCAAAAGGTCTGCAGACCTAAGTTCTAGGTTGTCTTTAGTCAATCCTTTCCTACTCTGGCATTATCTGAGCTGTTGGCAGCAACAGGCCAGAGGGGTATGAGTCAGACCCCATTTCTAACTGGCTTGCCCTTAGCAAGGGAGGGGAAAGGGGTTATGCAGGAGCAGGGCAGGATGACCTTGGAGTTGAGAGAGACTTGGGCCCAGGCCATAGCATGTGGGTGACCAGTTTACGATTGTTTCAGAGTTGTGAAACCACTCAGTGTGTCTAGAAAAAGGTAGATTGAAGCGAGGAAGGCATCTGTTTTCCATCTGGACCCTGTCTCTTTCTCTCCCTGGTCCTAGGGATGTTCAACAGCCCAGAAATGCAGGCCCTCCTGCAACAGATCTCCGAGAACCCTCAGCTAATGCAGAATGTGATCTCCGCCCCCTACATGCGCAGCATGATGCAGACTCTTGCCCAGAACCCCGACTTTGCTGCTCAGGTATGACACTGGCACAGGGAAGTTGCTCTGGAGAGCGGGTTCCTTTGGCAGGCTGGGCAGATTTTGTGGTGGTCACGACCAAAGACAGCTCTACTACTTCCTGCTGTGTGAGTTAAGCCTGTTATTTCACTTTGTTTTTTTATCTGTAAGAGAATAATAATAGTTTTTACCTCACAGCAGAGCTGTGAGGATTAAATGAATTAATATATGTAAAATTTTTAATTAGTACAGGTCGTGGCACATAGCGAGTACAGTGCCCTGGGAAGTCTTAGAAGCAATATGTATAAAACGGGTTGAACAGCTGACTGAATACTCTTTATTGCCCAAAATATAGTTCCAATTGCCCAAAATATAGTTCCACTTCCTCTCTGTTCACTTAGGCCTTCAGGATACTTTGAAATCTTTGGAAAAGCTGACCAGATTTACTATGGGCGGAGGTGGGGCAAGGGAGTCAAGGGAGTTAAGATGGAGGGGCCCAGCCTCCCCCTACTACCTTCACCTTGGCAGATGATGGTGAATGTGCCGCTCTTTGCGGGAAACCCCCAGCTGCAGGAGCAGCTCCGCCTACAGCTCCCAGTCTTCCTGCAGCAGGTGAGTAAGGAGGCCACGGAGGATGGAGGATGAGGGCGCTCTGAAGTCCTGTAAGTGGGACAGAGCCTGGCTCTAGGTTTAGGGTTTGTCTGCCTCCTTCCTGCTTCCTCCTGTTGATTTTATCACCTGGTTTACCACCAGATGCAGAATCCGGAGTCGCTCTCTGTCCTCACCAATCCTCGTGCCATGCAGGCACTGCTACAGATTCAGCAGGGACTGCAGACCTTGCAGACCGAGGCCCCCGGGCTGGTGCCCAGGTGAGGAGGGGGCCTGAGGGTCAGCTAGCGTTTGCTCACTCCGCCCCTTTGCCTTTTTTCTCTATCATTCTCTGAGCCCTGCTGTCTCCATGGCAGCTTTTTATGTCTCTGAGGGTCTGTATCCTCTTTCCTCCAACCAGTGACCTCACTGTGGTTGATAATCACAACCCTTCTCACCCTTCCATGCTAATCCCTCTCCCACTGGCCAAGGCAGAGACCTTCCTCTCTGCCCAGTGATGACCTGGGGGAGGGGGAAAGGCCACTCCCCTACAGCCTGACTGGTCATGACGGCCCAGAGGTGAGGTGGTGATGAATTACCCCACACTGGGCAACACCAACCCTTGTGACCTCGCTGCCTTGGCAGTCCCTTCCCTTCCCCTGTAGAACTCTCCTGCCTGACCCTGCTGTGGACTCTTAAGGTCATTTGTGGCTCTGCTCTTGACAGTTGACATCCCCCCTCCTTCAGTTATGCCACTGCCTCCAAATTCTTTTCCTACTGTTTCTCCCATTTCAGTCCCTTCTCCAGCATTGCCTCCCACCTCTCAGTTTCTCATGCATTTGTCTCCTACTTGCAGCCTTGGCTCCTTTGGGATCCCCCGGACCCCAGCGCCCTCAGCAGGCAGTAACACTGGGTCAGCCCCTGAGGTTTCCAACGCTTCACCAGCCACGTCTTCTCCAACAGCAGCTTCCAGTGCCCAACAGCAGCTCATGCAACAGATGATTCAGCTTTTGGCCGGAAGTGGAAACTCACAGGTACAATGGAGGCTGTGCCAGGCTACCATGTCCGTCCTGGGTAGAACCAAGAGTGCAGTAGGGCAGAGGCAGTGGAGCAGGCTTCAGAGGCAGCCGCACCAGCTGTAGAGCCTGGCCTGCCGCTGACTAGCCTTGGCACATAACTGGCCTTGAATTCAGTATCCATAGCTATAAAATGGAGATGAGACTAGTGATAGCAGTTACAAGATACCTGGTTCTATTCAAAGTGCTTTAAGTTTAAGTGCTCACTTGTTCCTCCTAACAGCCCTGTGAGGAAGTCTAGTCTTACATTATTTTGCAGAGGGAATATAGTGAGCAAGGTCCAGAGAGGTTAATTTTCTGGTTCAGGGTGACATAACTAGTAATAGTCAATGTTCAAACCCAAGCATTTAACTACTCTATTTATCACTTTTACTAAGAGGATTCTTTTGATAATTGAAGACTCCTATCTCTGAGACTCTAGTGGCCTAGTGGTAAGGAGCTGTGCTGCAATCTTAAAGGCAGTTCAAATCCACCAGCTGCTCCACAGGAAAAAAGATGGGAAGTCTATGCTCATGCAATTAAACTGCCTCTGAAAACTCACTGGAGGGTCAGCTGTGGCTTGATTCTGACTCAGTGGTACACAACAGCAACAACATCTCTGAGACTCAGAAGGATTCTGGGAGGTGATGACACAGTCAAAACCAGGGACTTCAGGGGAGCAGTGGGAATGACAGGGTGAACCTTTTAACCTTTTGTCACCTTTATGACTCATCTTAGAAAAGCATGTCAGCAAAACTATGTCTAATGTGTGCTCGACTGTGCCTGGCACAGAGAGGACTGGGCCAGGTGATCTCCAGGGTGCAGTTGAGCTCGGATTCTGTGAGCTGAGAAGAGAAGCACAGGACTTTTATGTGACAGGTCAGGGCATGTGTGGCAGGCCTGCTCTCTGATCCCAGCCAAGTCCTTTCCTGCTCTGGACGGCACTTTTCCCTTATCAGCAGGCAGGTAGGCTGTGCCGGCCTAAAGATAAGGGTCTTCTGGTTTTTTGGTTAGTGATTCCCAAACATCCCTTAGGAAAACATTTCCAAGAGATATTTAGAGGCCTGTCAAGACTGAAAGTCTTTCTCTTATAATTTGTAAATAGCTGTGTTTGTTAATTAAAATTAAGTAGATTCTTTCCTGGGTTCCTTCTTTGGCCTTTAACATTGCTATGTGTGTGATAACTGTCAGCATTTAGGGCTAATGTTCAGCATGCTTTTTTTTTATTGTTGTAAATACATAAGTAACAAAACGTTCCCCATTTCAGTATTCTTTACATGTACAACTAATACTGTGCATCATGCTACTCAAGTGTGTATCTCATGTGACCCCAGAGCAGTTTGGCTCTTGAAGTGAGTGCCAGTTAGCAACTTCTATGTGTCCATGGGAAGAAGTTGGGAATATAGGCTGATGTAGGCCTGTCAATTAAAGTTTTAAGGAAGATACTCCTTTGTTATTGCATAATTATTATTTTGTGACTGGAAATTCGGGCCCTTGCCCCACTTTTAGCTTCTCCTTCTCTCCCCTCTTAGTTGACTCTAAGAACATTGGAGAAGGCCACCTGGGCCTCTTCCCTTTACTGTAAACCCTTAGATTGATTCATTGGGCCTCTGAGGTTGGAGCCCAATTCACCAGGCCTTTCCCCTCCAGGTACAGACGCCAGAAGTGAGATTTCAGCAGCAACTGGAGCAGCTCAACTCCATGGGCTTCATCAATCGGGAGGCCAACCTGCAGGCCTTGATTGCCACAGGAGGGGACATCAACGCAGCTATTGAGAGACTCCTGGGCTCCCAGCTCTCCTAATCCCTCAGCCCTGCCTCCTGCCTCTCCCTGCCCTTGGTGCCAGTGTTCCTCTGATAGCCCCCACCCCTGGAGCCCATCATTCCTTCTGTTTTCTCCCTTGTCCTCCTGGGACAGCAGAGTGACTTCAGAGGCGTGGACCACCACCTTGTAAATCTGTCTAAGAATTTTTATTTTACTTCTCCATCTTTTACTGAATTATCTCTCCTGATCTCCTTGAGCACAGCTATTGAAACACTTCTCAGTTATGTTTGATTAACTCCACCTTCTTCCCTTACAAGCCCTAAAGCTTCTCCATGGCGGCAGAATCAAAGGAACAATCAGCTATCTGGTTTACTGGAACAGGATCTTCCCTCTGTACCACTAGTGTTCTGCTTATCTTACTATCTTATGTTTACTTTTGGTAACTCTTTCTTTCTCTCACTTAACTCTACACCCCACCCATAGCCCCACCTCTGCTAGGAAAAGGAGTAATGCTAGAATTTCATACTCTGAAGGAGGGGCAGAAAGCAGGCCATCTGTGACTTTCTTCCTCACTCCTTGTTTTGATCCAGTACTTTTTCATAGGCTTTGTGGGATCCTCTAGAGGCAGGAGGAAAGGAAAGGACTCATAGCCCTGTGGACCAGCCCAGTGGAGATGAGTGTAGAAGTGGAGAGGATGAGATTTTCTGGAGGAAAAGAATGAAGGAGAATGAGTAAATTCTTAGAAATCAGAATTAATGAGGAGTAGAAGCCTAGTAGCTCTTTTAGGTGGGAGGGTCCAAGCCCAGGTTTATGGAAGACTCAAAGAGATAGGTACTGATGGAATTTCAGTGAAGAAAGGGGCACGCACGCACGCACACAACCCCTGACCGCCTGTCCTGCCCGTGTACCCTATGTACCAGTGTTTTGAGCCCCTCTCAAAAGTCATGAAGGGAGTTTAGATCTCAGCCGTGGGGAAGTTATGTGTATGTGTGTGTGAGAGAGAGAGAGAGTGAGTGTGTGTGTGTGTGTGTGTGTGTGTGTGTGTAAAATGCATGAGAATTAAGGTGGAAAGTAGATTCTTTGCTGATTTCTGGTTCTACATGCTCCTTGCTTAGAGAGTGAGTAGAATGGCCAGGGATGGATATAGCCAGGAGAGCTAGGCTACTGCTGTGATCTGAAGGTGGTGTGGGTACCCCCTTTGAAGCTGTCTGGCCTGTGACCAGCACTCTTACTACTATTCATTCTGGTGATGCTTTAGGGAACAGAGAGGGGTCTTTCCCCCCCAGAGGCCATGGTCTTTGGCTCCCTAGCCCCTGCTCTTTCAATTCTTCATGGGTTTCCTCCAGACCAGTGGTACCTTTCATCTGAAATCGGATGGTTGCTCCACTGGGACAGAGTAGGTTCACACTGCTGCCTCCCTCTGCACTTGGCCCAGCTGCTTGGAGGATTTATGGCAGCAAAAATGGAGGCAAGAGGAACAGAATTTAGCTCCAAGTGGGAGAAAGTCCCAAGCAGTCAAGAGAAAGGGGTCTGTTTGGCTTTCCCTCCCTGTCTCCCCCAGCTCCCACACTGGCCCTTGTAAATAAATGGCGTGGTCTTCATTGTGATGCTGCCTGCTGTTTTTTTTTTTCTCGGGGGGTGGGGGGGGAAGCTGACTGAAGGCAGCCTGGTTTTAGAAGTGGGATGTAGAAGAATCTGAAGTTGTGCTTACTTAACACCAAATGTTAAGAAACATTGAAAGTTAAAGTATAACTAAGCATGGGGGTTTCAGTAGTCTGGTTTGAGGAGAAGGATTCCATTCTTCCATTCCCAGACGATTAAGATATTTGCGTTTTCACCATTAGCCAGCACTATCAAGATAGCTAGGTCATGACTTCCATCCTCTGACCTTTCAGCAAGACTGCGCTGAATAAGGATGACAGAAGAATTGATGCCTTTGAGCTCTAGTGTTGGAGAAGAACCCTGGACATCCCATGGGCTGTCAAAAGAACAGATAAGCCTTGGAGAAACTGCAGCCAGAATCCTCCTTGGAGGGAAAGACGATGACAAATCTTACTCACATACTTTGGTAATGTTGTTAGGAGACACCATTCCTTGGATGATGATGTTTGCCTTCAAGTCGAGCACGACTCCTAGTGACCCTATGAACAAAAGGCCTGAAGCCCCTCTCCTACTATCAACATTTATCAAAGTTCATAATGTTTCCAGAGGCATGTTATTTAGGAAGTGGATGCCACTCCTGCTTCCAAACCTGTCAGTATGTTATTGTTATGTGCCATTGAGTCTCTTGCAGTGTATAGCGACCCTATGTACAGCAGCTCTGAACCCTTTCCTGTCCTGAGCCAGTCTCACTAATTCCAACACACTAACCCCCATTGTTCCAGTTACTGTATCAATCCATCTCATCCAGGGTCTCCCTCTCCTGCGCTGTCTGTCCACCTTCTAAGCATGATGTCTTTGGATAGGGACATCATATTTAGATAGGTGGAAGGTCAGCAAAAGAGGAAGACCCTCAATGAGATAGATTGACAACGTGACTGTAGCAATGGCTCAAGTGTGTCAGAGATGATGAGCATGGCACAGGATAGGGTAGGTTTCAGGTCTAATATAGGGACACTATGAATCATATTCAACTCAACGGCACTTAACCACCACTACCTCAGGTAAAAAGGACATTTTACATCAAGATCTTAAGCATGTGGAATTTAAGTATTGCCCAAGTTTATACCTGACTGTATCACTAATTGTGTGAACCGAAAGAAATCTTCACTCTGACAAAACCTCTGAGGTTTTTATATTTTATACACTGAGGTTGAAGATTAGTGGCCTGTATTACATGAATAAAACATGAATGGGAAGTTCTACTTCTCATAATAGACTACATGCTTCAGACCAACACTCTTATTCAAAACTAAAAACAGGTGGAATATTATATACCTAAAAAGCTTCAAAGGGCTAGCAAGATTGGTTGATGGAGAATCCAGAAAGGAAGGAAACCACCACAGGCTATTAGAGGCTTTTCCCAAAGGGAAATTTGGTAAGAGATGGAGCTGTAGTTCTGAGGGTCTTGTAGCATTGGAAGTTAATGAAAAACCCAGCATCTTGAGTGGAACTCCTAAAAATGAGCTGGGTGATGTAGAAATTGTCAAACCTTGGTCTTGGAATAAGATGATAAGGTTATAAACAACTCGGGTATTAAGAACAGGCAAAAAACCTCTGGAGAAGAGTAACATCATCCTAGACCTTAAATTTTTTTATTTTATTTTTTTAATTTGTGTGAGTGTGTACCTTCAAATCAGATCTGATTGGTACAGGAGGAGATTGTCCCTCCAGCAGAGTATCTGGTGGATTTGAACCTCATGTCTCTAGAATTGCAGTGCAGCTTCTTACCACTAGGCCACTAGAGCTCCCTCAGCTTTTAATATTTTGCAATAGTTTTTCAAATGTAACAAGAGGCTGGGCTCTATGAGGAGAAGTGTGGCATTAGGATTGGTGGAAGATCTATCAACAATCTGCTTTATGCAGATGACACAACCCTGCTCACTGAAATTGAGGAGGACCTCATGCACTTACTGCAGAGGGTCAAGGACTGCAGCCTTCAGTATGGACTGAGGCTCAATGTCAAGAAGACAAAGATTCTCACCACTGGACCAATCGGTAGCATCAGGATGGATGGTGAAGAGATTGAGATTGTTCACAGCTTCAGTTTGCTCAGCTCCACGGTCAACACTCTTGGCACCAGCAGCCAGGAAATAAAAAAAACATATTGCGATGGGAAAGTCTGCTGTTAGGGACCTCTCTAAAGTACTCAAGAGCAACGGTGTCTCTCTGGAGACTAAGGTGTGCCTGATACAGGCCATGGTTTTTGCAATCACTTGTTATGCATCAGAGAGTTTGACAATGACTATGGAGGATAGAAGGAGAATTGATGCCTTTGAGCTGTAGTGCTGGAGAAGAGTATTGAATGTACCATGGACTGCCAAGAAAACAGACAGATTCATCCTAGAGAGGGTTAAAACAGGCTACTCCCTGGAGGTAAGGATTCTGGGGCTTCGTCTGACATACTTTGGACAGGTTGTAAGGAGAGACAGGTCCTTGGAGAGGGACATCATGCTTGGGAGGGTGGAGGGACAGCGCAGGAGGGGAAGACCCTCTATGAGGTGGATTGATTCAGTGACTGGGGTAATCGGGATAGGTGTGTCAGAGGCAGTGCGATTGGCACAGGATAGAGCAGGTTTTAGGGCTGTTGTACATAGGGTCGCTATGAGTCGCAAACAACTCGACGGCACATAACAACAACACTCAATCACAATAGAAACTAATCAAGCATTTTGAGAGGTTTAACCCTCTCGGATGAATCTGTTTGCTTTCCTAGCAGTCCATGGTATTCCCAATACTCTTCTCCAGCACCACAGCTCAAAGGCATCAATTCTCCTTTTATCCTCCTTGGTCATTGTCCAACTCTCTGATGCATAAGAAGTGATTGCGAAGACCATGGCCTGTATCAGACGCACCTTAGTCTCCAGAGATGAGGCAATGTAATTGAATTGAAACAACTGATAGACAATAAACAGACTTACAAAAATTCTATACTGGGATCATGAAGAAACTGAAACAAAAACAACTCTACATGGTTGGTTCCATGTAGATACAAGCCAAGCTTGAAACTTCCAGCAGAGAACTGAAACTAAGTACTGGTATGGCAGGAGCTCTGGTGGTCTAGTGGCAAGTAATTGCGCTGCAATTACAAAGGCATGTTGTTGAAATCCACCAGATGCTCTGCTGGAGAAGGAGGGGCAATCTCCTCTGCCAGTTGGATCCAATTTGATGGTACACAACAAGAAAAGCAAACAAAGAACAGCTATGGCATAATTGATAAAAGACAAAGTAGAAATTTTATCTGGAAAAACAATTGAGATTTCATAAATTTTACACATTAGACACAACTAAAGAAAATGGGTTATCAAAATGAGAAAAACTATATGAAAAGAAACTTAGTAATAAAAGGGTGAAAATTTAGGAATGACTTAAATTGGACTAGCATTTTAAAGTCTTAGAAGTGGAGAGAAAGAGAAAGAAGCAATCATTGAATAATACCTGAGACTGCTATGTGCCATGTCAAGTTAACTACAACCCATAGCCATCTCATGAACTACGGATCTGTACTTTGTCTTATTCTGTGTTGCCTTGCCACCCATGATGTATTTGAGCCTGTTGTTACAGTCACTGTCAATCTATTTGGTTGAGGGTCTTCCTCTCTTTCTCTGACCCTCCACCTTTTCAAGCATAATGTCTTTTTTCCAAGGACTAGCCCCTTATAACAACACGTTCAAAGCGTGTAAGATAAAGCTTCACCATCCTTGCCTCCAAGAAGCACCCTAGTTGCATTGTCTCCAAGACATATTTGCCTATTCTTTTAGCAATTCATAGGATATTCAATACTCTTCTCCAACACCACAATTCAAAGGCATTGTTCTGTCATTCTTAATCATTGTCCAACTTTCAGATGCTGAACAAGTAATTGAAAAGACTATGGCTTGACTAAGGCACACCTTAGTCCTTAAACTGACACCCTTGCTCTTCAACATTTTTTAAGAGGTCCTTGACAGTAGATTTTCCCAGTACAACATTTCTTGATTGCCGGTATCAAGACTATTGATTGTGGATCCAAGCAAGATGAAACCGTTGACAATTTCTGTCTCTTCTCCATCTATCATGATATTATCTATCAGGCCATTAGTAAGGACTTCTGTTTTCTTTATGTTGAGATGTAATTCATATTGAAGGCTGTAGTCTTTGATCTTCTTCAGCAAGCATTTTAAATCCTCACTTTCAGCAAGCAAAACAATACACAGATTCAGGAAGGCCAGTGAATTTATACTGAGGGGGAAAAAAAGAGTCAAAAGAGAAGATGGTGGATTAGATAGAAGGAAGCCCAGATACCAAAAAACAAAAAGAATAGATATTGGTGATAATTCTGGAACTCATAAGTTCAAAAAGAAAAGATAAAGTAGTTCAAACACATACTGAAGGAAGGAATGGAATGAAAACATTGAGGCGGAGCACAGAACTGTAAACAGAACAGAACGGCCCTCTGGTGGGCGTGGAATCCTGAGCCTGATGGTATCCACACCAGCTGCTAGCTGACAGCAGGGAAGGTGCAGTCTCTCCCCTTGCTCGGGATACCATCCCATGACTCAGGGAAACGACATCCTCATACCACTACCACCTATCAAACTGCTAGATGTGTTCCTCCAGTCCCATCTCAGCTCAGCCTGGAGCAGTGCTGCACCATTTTGTATTGGGAGTTGAAAAGTATGGCTTTATGCTTGGAAACTCCTGTTGGAAACAAGCAAAACTATGTTATGTCTGTCCTGCACGCAGCTCATGGATTAGTGGGGCACCATCTCTGACACCTGCACCCTCTTGTAGATACTTCCCTCAGCACACACTACAGCCACGTGTGGAGCAGTGCACCTTCCAGGGAGTGGGCCATCCTTGGACACTTCTCAGGGTGGCAGTGAATGTCTCTTCACTCTAGCCGTCTCTGACTTGGCTATCTCTGACTCAGGACCTTGTCTGCACCCAGTTCCTGGACTAACAAAGACACTATCCCTAGTCAGATGGAGTATCTGAAGCTCCTCTGAGACAGAGGGAGAAACTGTGTTCCTTTTTTTTTTAGAAACTGTGTTCTAAAGGAGGTGCTCTGCTCCTCAATACATCTAACCTGGAAGAGGTGTTTTCTTTGCCTAACTCACATCTTGGGGCCTCAGGCACCTCTCAGATGGGCAGAACCTCTGATCTAACTGGACACCCAGCACCAAGGATCTGTTGAACTGTCAGGCATACCATCCCAGAGCAGGCAGCTTGCCTCTGCTCACTGCAGCCTCTGCAGGTTGTGCAATCAGGTACTCAATCCACCACCTCCACAAACCTTTTCTCCCCTCTCTCTCTTTTATCTTTACTTTTCAGGTTTTTGGCTGCTCACTTGTTTAATTTCATTGTTGTGTTTGTTGTTGTTTTTAATCTCTTCCACTTTCTTTTTTTCTCTGTTCTCCCTTTCCCTTTCTGGTCTCTCTCTTTTAATTTTCCTCTTTTTTTTTTGCTTTTTTTATTCCAATACTTCTTTTGTACTCCTAGTTTTTATTTTTCTATTCTACTATTCAATCTTGTTTTGCTTTTTGCTTGTTTTGTTTTGTTCCTTTTTTCTTGCTGACAACAGACAACAACAGTTTCCCAGTTCATGTATAGCCTACTACTTCACCCACTGAGCAAGAGTAAAGAAAGACCAGCTTCTGCTCCATTTGATGGATGAAAGACGTCAACCAGCTCTGGGCCGGTCTGCCCTCAATGGCACTATACACACAGCCAACAGAGAACTACACACACCTCCATCCTCGATCAACCTCCAGAAGACAGGAGGTGAAAAATAAGGATGATCAAATTAACAAGTGATGTCTCATACCCACATGACTTAAAAATACCAAACAAAAGTAACATAAAGTTGATAAAATCAGAAATGTCTCAGAGGCAACAGATATTTTTAAGTCACTCAAAAAATCATGTTAAGATGAGACCAAAAAATGACCAAAAACAGAGCCACAAAATCTTTCAGAAGAAAAGCTATTGGAACGTCTTGAAAAGGAGCTCAAAAGAATGATAGTTCAGATTCGAACCATATGGTGCAGGAACAGTACATATTTGTAAATAGATAGACTGATTCTAGAAAACAAACAAAGAGGAATGATAGCTCAGAGCCTTCAATGGATAGAAAAAAATGTCAAGAAAATAGAAAATACAGAAGAATCTTTTAAAAACCCACAAACCAACCTACAAAACAATACAAGCCAAAATTAATAAATGAAAAATCAGAAGCCATACAAAACAAGCAAATTGAAATGTAAAGTATTCAGACTGAGATATGAGAAAAGTGTTGGAAGGACAAAAGCAGAACTGAAGAAAAGGAACACAATTGTGAGACGGAAGACAAATATCTCACTCTGTTTAGAGAAACAAAGAAAATTAAAATGAAGAAATAGAAAATGAAGAAGAAAAAGAAAAGTAAGGATATCCAAGCAGATAAATACACACCCATGTTTATCATGGCTTTGTTCACAATAGCAAGGAGTTGGAGACAACCTAAGTGCCCATCAACAAACAAATGGATAAAGAAGCTGTGGTATATTCACACAATGGAATACTATGCTACATTGAAAAACAAGGAACTCATGCAATATTATTCAAAATGGGTGACCCTGGAGGACATTCTGCTAAGTGAAGTATCTCAGTCACAAAAGGACAAATACTGCATGGTGCCACTGTTGCAAAGCCAGACTGACCTTGGGGTTGGGAAGAAACCGAGAAGGATGTGTTCAATAATGTATACTGCATTGAAACAGATGAGGGAGATAACTGTTTAAGAGAGAAAATTATTAGGGATTTTTGTCATGACAGGAGTCCAGAGTGAAGGTTGTACAGTGGAGTGGACCTCGGGGGAGGGATCGTAAAACAATGAAAGAATTTTTCTTTTACTTTTCCAAGAGGGTAGTGTACTAGGGGGGAGGGTTGGGAGGGGAGAAAAGTGCAACAATGAATGAATGTTGTTGTTGTTGTTAAGTGCTGTCAAGTTGCAGGTGACTCATAGCGACCCTATGAAGGAGAGTCCTCAACGCTTGGGTGTCTCTCATCCTCTCTCCAGGTTCATAGGGTTTCTGGAGGCAAGCTATTATGGAAGTGGATGCCACTCTTCCTTCCAAGCTTGTTTTAATCGGGGAGCTCCGCCCTACTCTGTCTGCATTGGGTAACTAACCTTTAATGCATTTGACACATCAGGCCTAGGGTTTAAGGCAGCAGGTGGCTTCAAGCCCAAAAAGGGGAAGAGGGGAGAGGATGTGGCCATGAATGAATGGGGGGGGTGGAGAAAGAAAATTAAGAAAGCATGAGAATCACGTGGGAAAACTTCAAGAGGAATAAATTACATGGGATTAGAATTCCAGAACAAGAAAAGGAAAAGAAAGAAAAAAGCCCTCCAAACCAGTATACCACAGAAAAGTTCACTGATAGAAACTTTCCAAATATGAGAAATGTGCCTTAGGTGAGTGAACTCCAAACAAGATAGACCCCAAAAAGAAAAAAAATCATGATCAAAATTTCCAAAATGAAAGACAATACTGAAAACAGTTCAGGGAAAAGGAAGTTAGCTATAAAGGTGAACCAGTATGAGTGATTTCTCAGCAGAAACCATGCTGTCAAGAAGGCAATGGGATGTCATAAATAAAACTCTGAGAGAGAAAAAAATTGCCTAACAATAATGCTAATCCTTGCAAAACTGTCCCTTACATTTGATGGTGAAATGACGACATTTCCAGATAAAAAGCAACTGTGAATTTGTGAAAACAACTAACCTTATAAGAAATAATAAAGAATTTTTTTCAGTCTGAATGTTAACTACAGACAGTAAACTTATATTATCATATATGACAAAATTCAGAAACTGACCCAAGTACAGAGGTACACAAATGATAATAAACTAAAAAGACTAAAATTAGGCAATGAGAGGTTTACATAAAGACATCTACAATGCATTAGATTAAGGAGCTCTGGTGGCCTAGTGGAAAGAGGCTGCACTGCAATCCCAAAGGCATGTGGTTCAAATCCATCAGCTCCTCTGCAGGAGCAAAAGGGACAGTTTCCTTCCATGTGATTTATTGCTTCTGAAAACCTGCTGGAAGGTCAGCTATGAGTCAGTTCCTACTAGACGGTACACAAGATCAATAATGTACAGGGTAGCCTCCAAGAGAAAGAAGAAACGGTCTTATCAAAATAAAGAAGAAAACCATAAAGAGTAAAATCAGAAAAAAAGCATGGAAGGAAAAGATTAGAAAAGTCATAACCATGGAGTAGGCAAGGAGAAAAGGGCAGCAATCAATGGATGGAAATCCAAAGTTTCTGTAAACTTTCATTAAAATTAATAAGAAGAAAAGTCATAAACAAAATTAACTCAGCGCAGAGAAGCAGATGGAACAAAGCAGCAGCACCACAAAAAAAATGCAGCAAAATGACGATAATAAATTATGTAGTTACACTGAATGTCAACAGATTAAAAGTACCAGTGTGTGTGGGGGGAAGAGTATCAAAATAAATCCGAAAACATGACCCATCACTGTGATATCTTAGACACAAGTACAAAGAGAAACTGAGAATCAAAAGGGCAGAAAAATATATCAAGCAAACAATTAAAAAAGGACAGGAGTGGCAACATTAATTTCTGATAAAACAAATTTCAAGGCAAAAATCAGCATAAAAAATCAGGAAGGACATTATTTAATGTTCAAATGGTCAATTGAACAAGGTGCCATCATAACAACATTATCGTTAGGGGCCATAGAGTCCAGTGCAACGCATAGAAACCTTATGAACAACAGATCTGAACCCTGTCCTATCCTGTGCCAGCCTCTTACACATTTATGCCCACTACTTCAGTCGCTGTGTCAGTTCATCTGGTTAAAGGACCTCCTCTCTTTCCTTTCTTTCCTCTACCTTTCCAAGCAGCATGTCCTTTTCAATATGCGCAAAGTATGTGAGATGATGCTTCACCGTCCTTGCCTCCAAAGAGCACTCTGGCTGCATCTGTTTGTTCTTTTGGCAGCCCATGACATAGTCAGCACTCTTTTCCAACATCACAGTGTGAAGGCATTGATTCTTCCTTTGTCATTCTTATTCCTTGTCCAGCTCTCAGAAGCACAGCAGGTGAGTCAAAAGACCACAGCTGAATTAGGTTCACCTTGGTCTTTAAACTGACATTACTCTTCCAGACTTTGGAGAGGTCTTTGACAGCATGTTTTCCCAATGCAATGTCTCCTGACTGCTGGTACCAACGAGGGATGTAGATTGTGGATCCAAGTAAGATGATTCATCAACAACTTCAATTTTTTCTCTATTTGTCATGATGTTGGTTATCAGTTCAGTGGTGAGGACATCTGTCTTCTTAATGTTGACATGCAATACATATTGAAGGCCGTAGTCCTTGATTTTCTGCAATAAGTTCAAGTTTTCCTTTCCTCACTTTCAGCAAGCAAGGTTGTTTCATCTGCTGTTTATGAATTGCTGATGCACACCCTGCCTGATTTTAAACTACACATTGTTCCCTTGCTTCTGGACAACAGCTTCTTGGTCTAAGTATAGATTTGTTTGTGGGTTTTTTGTTTGTTTTTTGTATGCCATTGAATCGGATCTGACTGGCACAGGAGGACATTGCCCCTCCTTCTCCATTGGAGGATCTGGTAGATTTGAACTATGTGCCTTCGGCATTGTAGCACAGCTTCTTGCCAGTAGGCCACCAGAACTCCCTAACTATAGGTTTTATATAAGCATACTTAAGTGTTCTGGGATTCCCATTCTTCTCAATATTGCTTATAGTTTGTAGTGATCCACACAGTCAAATGTACAGTCAATAAAACACAAATAGACATTCTTCTGGTATTTTCTTTTTTCAGCCAGGATCCATCTGACGTCAGTAATGATATCCCTGGTGCCATGATTTCTTCTAAATTTAGCTTGAACATCTGGCAATTCTCTTTCAATGTACTTTTCTCGCCATTTTTGCTTGATCTTCAGCAACATTTTGCTTGTTGTTGTTATTTGCCATTGAATTGCTTGCCCTAAACCCTGCTCTCTCCTGTGCCAACCTCACTATCTCCAACACACCTACTCCCACTACCTCAATCCCTGAATCGATCCATCTCATCAAGGGTTTTCCTCTGTTTTATTTTCTTTCAGCAAGTTATTTTATTATTCAATTCTATGAGCTTATGATAGTCTTTTAGAAAGCCATATTATTATTCAATTCTATGAAATTTTAAAAATTTTTTAAATTTTAAATTGTGTGTGTGTGTGTGTATACCACTAAATCGGATCTGACTGGTACAGGAGGTGATTGCCCCTCCTTCTCCAGAAGAGCATCTGGTGGATTCAAACAGCGTACCTCTGGGATTGCAGTGCAGTCAATTCTGTGAGATATTTTTAAAATTATTTAGACCATTTGCCTGAGCCAATGACTGTCAATCAGAATCCACCAGTTAGGATCCAGTTGGGCAGTCTCTTTCCAAGCACTTTGCAGCCTCCAAAAACTTGCTAAAAGTGTCAGCCATGGACCAATTCTAACTGGATGGCAATGAGTGAGTGAGTGAGTTGGGAGGGTCTTCGTCTCTTGCGCTGTTTCTCCACCCTCCCAAACATGATGTCCCTCTCCACAGACTGGTCCCTCCTTGCAACATGCCCAAAATATGTCAGACGAAGCTTCAGAATCCTTGACTCCAAGGAGCATCCCAGTTTCACTCTCTCCAGGACAAACCTGTTTGTTCTCCTAGTAGTACATGGTATATTCAACACTCTTCTCCAGCACCACAACTCAAAGGCATCAATTCTCTTTCTATCATCCGTAGTCACTGTCCAACTCTCCAATGCATAGCAGACAATTGTGAAGGCTGTGGTCCAGATCAGGCACACCTTACTCTCCAGCCTGACGTCGTTGCTCCTCAGTACTCTGAAGAGGCCCCTGACAGCTGACTTCCCCAATACAATTTGTCTTTTGATTTCCTGGCTTCTGGTACCAAGAGTGTTGATTATGGAACCAAGTAAACTAAAACTGTTAATCTCAGTCACTTCACCGTTCATAATGAGGCTGCCAATTGACTCAGTGGTAAGAATATTTTTTTTCTTGATGTTGAGCTTCAATCTATATTGAAGGCTGCAGTCCTTGACCTTCTGCAGCAAGCACTTCAGGTCCTCCTCAGTTTTAGTAGGCAGGGTTGTGTCATCTGCATAATGCAGGTTGTTGATGAATCTTCCTCCAATCCTGATGCCACATTCCTCCTCATATAGCCCAGCATCCCGGATGATCTGTTCTGAATACAGATTGAAAAGTTATGTGCACACCCATGTTCATTGCAGCTTTGTTCACAATAGCAAGGAGTTGGAAACAACCTAAGTGCCCATCAACAAACGAATGGCTAGAGAAGCTGTGGTATATTCGCACAATGGAATACTATGCTGCATTAAAAAACAAGGAACTCATGCAATATTATTCAAAATGGTTGACTCTGGAGAACATTATGCTGAGTGAAATATCCCAGTCACAAAAGGACAAATATTACATGATGCCACTGTTGTAGAATGGGACTGTCCTTGGGGTTGGGGAGACACTGAGTAAGATGGGTTCAATAATGTATACTGCACTGAAGCAGAGGAGGGAGAGAACCGTCTAAAAGAGAGATGTAACTGGGTATTTCTGTCATCACAGGAGACTAGAGCGAGGGCTGCATGGTGGAGGGGACCTGGGGGAGGGTTTGTAAAACAATGAAAGAATCTTTTCTTTTACTTTTCCATAATTTTTGGACTCATGTACTTATAACTTGTTAGTCAAATTTGTGTCTTCTAGGTTGCAACACCCCCATGATACATCTTGAAGGATATGTACATGTACAGCCAAGCACAATCAATAAGAGTGCATCTGAATTCCAAAATCAATCTCAATAATAGTCTATGTGTTTCCTACTGCCAAAGGGGCCCTTTAGAGTAGTGAGAGAAGATCTTCACCCTGAAACCCACAGCGTCCCTTTTCAGCAGGAAGTAGCTAAGAGAATACGCCGTCCCCTTTTCCTTATGACCCAGGGTGAAGTCTCTCTCAGGGAGGAGTGATAGGGAATGGCAAAGGATACACTGACAAAGAAGATTAATCAGAACTGGCTTTGACAAGCACAGTGGCATTTGGACAAGAACAAACTGGGAGGAGGGTAGAGAGAATAGTGCAACAATGAATGAGTGGAAGCCCAAAATCTCTGTAAATGTTTATGAAAATTAATAAAATATAATTATAGAAAAAAAAAGTTATGGAGACAGCACATATCCTTGACAGACACCCTTCCCGATTTTAAACCATAAAGTATCTCCTTGCTCTGTTCTGATGACTGCCTCTTGGTTCAAGTATAGGTTTTGCATAAGCACAATCAAATGTTCTGGGATTCCCATTCTCAAGTTCAAGCTGCTCTGAAAGAATTGACAAAAAAATAAGGCTCCAGGAGTGGGCGGCGTGCCAATTGACATATTTCAACAAACAGATGCTGCCCTGGATGTGTTCACTAAGTTGTGCCAAGAAATCTGGAGGACAGTCACCTGGTCAACTGACTGCAAGAGATCAATATTTGTTCCCATGCCAAAGAAAGGTGATCCAACAGAAATTATCAAACAATATCATTAATATCACCTGCAAGCAAGATTCTGCTGAAAATTATCCCAAAACGACTGAAGCAATACATCAACTGAAAACTGCTAGATGTGTAGGCTGGGTTTACAAGAGGCCGTACGAGAGATATTATAGCTAATGTTAGATGGAATTTGGCAGAAAGCAGAGAATACCAGAAGAATGTCTATCTGTGTTTCATTGACTATGCAAAGGCTTTTGATTGTGTGGATCACAACAAACTGTGGTTGACTCTGAGAAGAATTTTTGCTACATGTAATATTAACTATATCACTTGATAATTTCTACATTCTGTTGGATCATCTTTCTTGGGAATTAAAACAAATGCAAATATCTTCCAGTCAGTTTGCCAGGTAGGTATCTTTCAAATTTCCTAGCACATACTGGTGAGCCCATCCAGGACTGGATCTGTTACTTGAAACAAAGGGGACAGAACTATAATTAATATCTATGCAACCTAATGACAGAGTCTCAAGATACATAAATTAAATATTAACAATCTGAATACAGAAATAACTCCACAGTAATAGTAGAAGACTTAAGTATACCACTTTCCACGAAGGACAGTATGCTTAGGAAGAAACTCAACAAAGACCCAGAAGAACTAAACAATATAGAACTAAACAACCTGACTTCCGTAGACATGTAGAATACTCCATCCAAAATGAGAACAATATATATTCTTTTCCACTGCACATGGAACATTCTTCAGAATAGACCATGTTAGGCCACAAAGAGAGCTCTGCTGGTAAGGAGTTGTACTGCCAACCTGCAGTTAGAAAGTTCAAATCCATCTAAGTCTCAGTAAATTAAAAAAAAATCAATAAAGTATCTTCTTAGATCATAATGCTAAAAAATTAGAAATCAACAATGGGAAGATTAAGGAAAAAATGAAGTGGAAACAAAATAACACTCTGGCATTTCTCTGTCATGTACTGTTTGTTCCAAGCATTTTGGATGATCTTCAGTAAGATTTTACTTGTGTGTGATATTTTTCAGTAATTTCAACAGTTTGGATCTCTTTCAGTCATTTGGTCAAGTAGCTGTCTTCTAAATATTCTGACACAGGCTTGTTATTAGGTGCAAATCAAAACAACAATGAGATTTCATGTCACCCCAGAAAAAAATACCAAAGTTCAACAAAACACTTAACAAATGCTGGCAAGGATGTAGAGAGACTGAAATTCTCATACACTACTAAAAGGAAAATGATACAACCACTATGGAAAGCTCTTTTGCATTTTCTTAGAAAATTGAGAATAGAATTACCATTTAATCCAGCAATACCATTACTAAATTGCTGTTGTGTACACTTGATTCAAAACTGCCTCACAGCTGTCCTTCCAAGGAGTTTTCAGAGGCAGTTAATTCTATGGGAGGAGATTGCCCATTTTTCTCCCCTGATATATCCTAAAGAAATAAGATCTGCAACACAGATATAGGAACATCCATGTTCATGGAAACATTGTTTATAATAGCAATGAGATGGAAACAAGCCAAGTGTTCATTAATGGATGAGTGGATAAAGAAACTATGGTACATCCACACTATGGGTTATTATATAACACTACAAGAGTATTTCTAAATACTGCATAACATGGGCACATCTAGAGCATATTATGCTAACAGAATAAATCCGTTACAAAGGGAATATCATGGGTAAGGCCACAGTATAAAAAGTTAAGGAAAGGTTTATAAACAGAATCATTCTTGTATAATAATTGGGGGTTGGGAAGGAAAGGAGAGGGATGTAAAAATTAATGGATAATTCGAATGAAGGGAGAGGCAATATGTAATAATAAGCTGATCAGACATTATAGTTAGTGTTCTTGTTGTTGTGTACCATAGAATCGGATCCAACCCACAGCTGACCCTCTGGCAGGTTTTCAGAGGAAGTTAATCGCACAGGAGGAGATTGTCCATCTTTCTCCTGCGGATTATAGTTAGGAACATTAATGAATCTTAATGGTGGGTTGGCACAGTGACAGCAGTAATGGGCTTGAGTGTGTCAGAGGTTGTACTACACAGGATAGGACAGAATTCACACCGGTTGTTCATAGGATCACTATGAGTCCTACTCGATATAATGGCAGCTCACAAAAGCATGAAGGTTGAAATGAAAAGCCATTGAACGGCAAAAGAGAAAATAACTATTGGCATCTGGTTTAAATCCACCAGATTGCTCAGATGGGCAATCTCTTCCTATGCAATTTATAGACTGAAAACTCACTGAAGGGTGAGGTATGGGTTGGTTCCAACTCGATAGCACATAACAGCAATAGCAGAATACAATCACTCAGTCAGGACAGATTCCAAAACGTGCTAGCAAGCACCTCAGTCTTGAGCCTCACAACTTTAGGCCAATGTTAGAAAACTCTCCATTCTTCTAATTATGGCTTCCCCCTGAAAGACCCCAAACTAGGGCTTTACCCAGACCGGGCGCGACCCCTAGCAACTCACACCAGATCCACTCGCTGCAATCACAAGAGGCTTTATTGACGAAGCTTCGGGACGACTTGTATCTCACACAGGAGACAGGGAAGTAGACCCCGAGCCCCAAAAAGCAAAGGAATTTATACTAGGTCTAGGGGTTCTTTGGTGTGGAATTAGCTCATTGGCTCTTTGGAAAAGGAGAAGTTCAATTTTAGGTCAGTTACCTGCTGCTGACGT
>NW_006399926.1:1727335-1729045 GCF_000299155.1 Elephantulus edwardii
ATACAGGTTCCAGTTCCTGAAACTTCAGTTAGAGTTAACTTTGTCTCAGTGTCCTAAGTGCAGTGGAGTTTTTATATGTTCCTGCCACTGCGATACTTTCATAGTAAGGCGGGTTGGTGGCTAAACATAACTAACAAGAATCAGTGATTTGGGGGTTGGTATTATTTAGGGCACTAAAAGCTCTTTTAATTAGATTGAGGAGATGGTCTCTTGTAGAGGCAGGTTGTTTTTTTAACCTCTTTGGTGTGAGTGAAGTTGAGATGGGTTGGCTCTGGGGTGGGACAGGAGGTGATTTCTCAGCTGGGGAGAGCCCCGCCAGCACAGGGTTGGGTCCTATTACTGTACTCTGTAGAGGACGATCAAACAGTTTTATTATAAATGATAGCCTATTATCATAGTTTTCTTGGTAAAGCCTGATTCTCTACCAATATCCTGACTGCCACTGATGGGCTTTTTTGCCAGGATCTGTGAAATAAATTTTTAGGGGGTGACACCAATTACTACATGCAGCTCTTGCTTGTTTAACGGAATTGGGATTTCCCAGGCTAACTCGAGAGTAGTTAGCTGCTACAGTTATGAAACCCTAAGAGGAAGAAGGCTTCCAGTAAGTATTCCCAGTTGTTTCACATTTCCAGCTTCGGCAATAGAAATCACTCTGTCCCCCGCACTTACGAGTTAGCCCTCCTGTATTCAGGTCATGCCCTGGACAGACATAGAAAGTGAACTATCTTAGGTTCCCTCTCTGTCTCTGATTTCTACAACTTGCCCGTCCTCTGATGAGGGCAGGGGCTAGAAGGCTTTAAGCGTCATGGGGAGTGGGCATGAGGGAGCAGTAGGTTTAAGGATTGTTTCTACGTCCCAGTCTGCAGGGGCTCCATGGGCTAACTTACAGAGGTCAGGGTACAGATCTGGCCACCAGGTCTAAGGGGTAATGATTGCAGAGATGGACTATACAATGTTCCCTGCTTGAGATTGGACTACCCAGGTGAGGTTGTGAGGGGCGTGCGGGTTGTGGTTACTTGCGGCTGTCCCTACGAAGGCGCAAACGAAAAGGATTATCAGTCCTTTCCAGAGTCCACTGGTCATCTTCACTGGTCAGAGCTGGCTTGACATGAGAAGCATGGACCTAAGCTGCTACTCCGTCTACTTTAACAGCTGTAGGGGTAGTCAGCAGCACTTGATAGGGTCTCTTCCAGCGAGGCTCGAGATTGCTGGTCTGGTGCCGGTGGATCAAGACTTTATCTCTAACCTGAAAATTGTGTGGGAGGGGAGGCAATTTATCATTATAAATTTCTTGAAGCGTTAGCCAGGTCGCCTTTTGGCATGTTTCTAGAGCTTTCAACCGAGTCATTAATGATGCAGAATCAGTAAAACTGGCATCATTGTACTTCACATTTACACTAGTAAGAGGGGGTGGTCCCTCATACAGGATTTCATAGGGGGTAAGTGAAAGGATCCCTGGGGTGTTCTGCGCATGGAACAGCGCAAAGGGAAGGAGAGCAATTTAATTTTTTACGCCGGTTTCAATAGCTATTTTAGTTAAGGTCTCTTTTAGACTTCTATTTATCTTTTCTACCTGACCTGAGCTCTGGGGTCTATAAGCACAATGCAATTTCCAATTCACCCCCAGTTGTTTGGCCAGTCCCTGACTCACCTGGGCAACAAAGGCTGGGCCATTGTCTGACTCAATTACCTTGGGTATCCCAAACC
>NW_006399926.1:1732918-1754340 GCF_000299155.1 Elephantulus edwardii
GCTTATTCTTTTTCTTGGGACACTCTTTAACCCAGTGTCCCTTGTCTTTGCAGTATGCACACTGGTCTTTGTCCAACTGCAGTTTCTTTTCATATTGCTTCGATCCTTTAGTGCCCAGGTGCCCTGTCTGTCTAGACCCTGCTCTATCTCTTTCTTTTTCACTCACTACTGTGGCCAAGATTTTTGTCAAATTCCTCTCTTGACGGCAGTCTTGCCGGTCCTCACGTTCCTCTCTTTCTTTCTTTTCTCTCACTGCCTTCTCTTCCTCTGTCTCCCTCTTGTGGTACACTTTCTCAGCTTCTTTCACTACATCCCTCAATGTAAAATCCTGTAACCCCTCTATACGCTGTAATTTTTTCCTGATGTCTGGAGCAGACTGCCCAATGAAGGCCATAACTACTGCTGCTTTCTGTCCCTCTGACACGGGGTCAAAGGGAGTGTATCTCCTATAGGCATCCATTAGTCTTTCTAGGAACACAGAGGGGGGTTCGGTAGGTCCTTGAAGGACTCCTCTTACCTTAGCCAAATTAGTGGGGCATCGCGCAGCCCCTCTGAGACTCGCTACGAGAGCCCGGTGGTAAGTGGATAGCTGCTCCCTACCTTCAGCAGTGTTATAATCCCAGTTGGGGCGAATGAAAGGAAATCCCGCATCCATGGCAGCAGGAGTCTGGACTGGTTGTCCTGCAGCATTTCGGACGTTTTTCCTGGCTTCCGTCTGAATTATCTCTCACTCCTCAGTAGTGAAGAGGACCTGGAGAATTTGCTGGCAATCATCCCAGGTGGGTTGGTGAGAGAACATGAGGGACTCAATTAGTCCAATAAGCCCTGTGGGGTTATCTGAAAAGGAAGGATGGTTAGTCTTCCAATTATAGAGGTCAGCAGAGGAAAATGGCCAGTACTGGAGGGGTTGGAGTTGTCCTGGCTCTGGGGGCCCTCCGTACACTCGTAAGGGGAGAGCCACAGTGGAATCTGGGCTCTCCAGACCCCTCCGACTGCGAGTCCCCCGTGCTGGTCCCTGGGGGGCACTCGCAGGGATGGGGGGACTGGGACCAACCTGGCCCTGATATGGGGGAGGATTGTGACGCATCTCAGGCCACTCAGGTGGATTTTCAATCTCAGGATAAATTTTGGGTGGTGCCGATGGTGCAGCTTCTGGGGCCAGAGGAACTCTGGACTCAGAAGTTCAGGTTTTTAGGGCTAATGCGCGCAGAGGGGTGGTATGTTTCTTCAAAACCCAAGGTTTTACCCATGGCGGTGGATTCTGCACTAAATCCTGCCACACGATGATGTATGGCTGTTGGTCAGGATGCGCGTTTGGTCCTTCCTGGAAAATAAGATCTTTAACCACCAAAATGATTGTTAAGTCAAATGCTCCCTCTGGTGGCTAACCGACTCCCAGAGTGGGCCACTCAGAGTTACAGAAGGTTTGCCAAGGTCTTTTTTTTTTAACGTTAACAGAGAGATTATTAGCCCTGGTTCTTACTTCAGAAAAATGTCTTAACGTCAGGGAAAGGGGTGTCGTCATATTCTGTCCCATATTAGTCACCCATAGAACACAGCAGACACTCACAAGAAATACAAGACACACAAGAAGCTCTCTTCGCGACAACCAATTGAAAGCAGCTTCAGATGGGAGAGCCCTCTGGGCCCCTCCTCTCCGGTGGGACACTCTAAGTCCCTCAGACGGACCAGAGACTATTAAAGCCTCTGGATCTGTATTCCACCCAAAGGGACGTCTCCCTCTTGGGCTGTGACTCGTGGTTTTTTCAAGCACGTCTGCTCGCCACAGTCACAAACTGAAAGTAAGCTGAAAATAAAACAAACTTACAAACACACAGGTTTGGCGGCACCGCACAGACAAAGAAACAAAGAAATTTTAGAGGATTCTCTTACCTCCAAGTGGCTGACTGGTGGGTTGTGGGGGTGGCTTCTCGATCCTGTATGAGCCCCCAAATGAAAGACCCCAAACTAGGGCTTTACCCAGACCAGGCGTGACCCCGAGCAACTCACACCAGATCCACTCGCTGCAATCACAAGAGGCTTTATTGACGAAGCTTCGGGACGACTTGGATCTCACACAGGAGACAGGGAAGTCGACCCTGAGCCCCAAAAAGCAAAGGAATTTATACTAGGTCTAGGGGTTCTTTGGCATGGAATTAGTTCATTGGCTCTTTGGAAAAGGAGAAGTTCAATTTTAGGTCAGTTACCTGCTGCTGACGTTAGTTAAAATATGGTTTTTTCCAGTAATTGTTTTTTTTTTTTTTTCAGTTTGTGGTCAGCTAGTTCCTGGAACACAAACATTCACACAAGATCAAAGGTATAGGTTCTTACAATGCAGATCAAGGGTATAGGTTCTTACAATACTTGGGTTTGGGGACATTGTTTTTTGTTTTGGTTTTTTTTTTTAATTTTTCCTTTCACCCCCAACCTAGTTCTCTAACAAACTTGAGTAAAAGACTCTCAGCTCTGGTTCCATGGTGCAGCAGTCCCCCGGTCTGCTCTGCCTCATGTCAGGTTCTTCACTGTGACTGCTCTGGTGGTCACTTCCGTAAGTTCTAGTCTGGCTAGTGCAAGAACCTCTGGCCCCAAAGTTCTTCTTTGCTGGTGGTGAAGTTTCTCCCATTCTGCTGCTTAATCCATTGTTTCATGGTGAGACTATCTAATCCCTTTGTGGATAGGCTAACACACCCTATTCACATACTCCTGCCCACCCACATGGAAAAGTCAAATTCAATGGCCAGGAAAGCCATTTTGAACAGTAAACCCTTAACACTACAGACCTCTGGGCTTTTATAGCCATTAACATTCATATTTGAAGAATTAGCTTTTGCCTTACATTATACAATAACTAGATTAATGAAAGTACATAAGCCAGCAACTTCATGCCCTATGCCTTAATATCCCCATTTTAAATAGCCAATTTCTAATTTGCCCATCCCTATCAAACCAGCATTATGAGGAAACAAGCATATTCCTCTCACTGAAGGTTCTTCTGTTATTCGGAAACTGAGCATCTGCATTCATTAAGCAAAGTCAATCCAGAGCAAGCCATCAGGTTGCAACAATCTGCACTAGTTCGCAGCATGGAGCATCTTATCTTCATCTTCATGGGTTCTGGTCAACCCATCTCCACCCACATGGTTTTAGGTCCAATAGAGCAACAGTTACAAACTCAGGAGTCCACACTTATTCCTGTATTCCATACAAACTTGTCCCTTCTCTCATCCTTAACCCTCATATAGAGCCAAGTCAACCATCAGGGGTCCTCATGACTTCTTGCTCCTCAAGCCAGCAACCCTTTTACACTGATCCATACAACTGTGCATGCTAGGTCAACAATGCTGATGGGACATGCCAAAACTCAGCCTATCTCTTCATTGCTGCCTGCCTCCCAATTTCACTTGCCATGTGGATCTAGGTGATTACCCTGAGTGAGGATACTCAGCAGCTCTCTTTAACTTCAACTCTTTTTTTTTTTTTTAAACTTCAACTCTTGAAAGGGGCTCTGATGGGCTCTTATCCTGCCTCAGAAGTCAAACTCCTTGTTGATGTTTTAGAAAGTCAGTCTCCTCTGCCCAGGCTAAGGAAGCCCCATGCCCTGTACCAAATTCTACTATTTTCAGCAAGCATTTTTTTTTCCACAACAAGAATTTTTAAGGACATATTTTTCCCTCCATTTGAGTACATCCAATTGAGAAACTGAAGGAGGACATTATATAGTTTCTGAATCTATAATTGTAAGGGAGTGAGTCCCCAAAAAAGGTTACCGAGCCAATTAGCCAAATTAACAAAGTTTATTTCGAGTTCGAACCCGGACTCCTGCCTGCTGACACAGCAGCATCCAGCCGAGAGCCCCAAATTGATGTCTGCCCCTCCTTTATACCTCTGCTACTCCCCTGCCCAACCATACACGCCATGATTGGCCATCCACAGTAGTTTGGGTATTTGTCCACCTTCAGTTGGTTAGCCATAGCTCAGGGAAACAGTTTGGAAACCTATTTGAATCTTATTGGTTACTTCAGATACAGGAATGCGGAAAAATTCCTTGTGCTCTTACAGAGAAGAAGAATTCCACTTTATGGCAGTTGATCAATCAGGGTGGGATTTACCACAGGTGGGGGTTGTTTGTTTGTTAAAAAACCACTCAAGCGGGTGGGGTGGGATTAACTGTACTTTACCGGAAACTGAGTTTCTGATAACTGGTCCTTTCAATAACATCCACTATTGATTTTTTAAATTTATTAATTTTAATGAAAGTTTACAGACTTAGGGTTTCCAGTCATTCATTGTTGCATGTTTCTCCCTGCCCAACCCCTCCCCTCAATTCTCTCTTCTCCTTGAAAAGAAAAAGAAAAACTCTTTCATTGTTATGCAATCCCTCCCCCCAAGTCCACTCCACTATGCAGCCTTCACACTGGACTTCTGTAATGACAAGAATACTCATTCATATGACCCTTTTAAACAGATCTCTCCCTCATTCATTTCAATGCAATATACATCATTCCTCCCCTCCTTTTCTGTCATCCCTAAAGCCTGACGTCAGTCCCATTTTACAACAGTGGCCCTATGCAATATTTATCCTTTTGTGACTGAGATATTTCACTTAGCCTAATGTCCTCCAAGGTCATCCATTTTGCATAGTATTTCATGTGTTCCTTGTTTTTCAGTGCTGCATAGTATTCCATTGTGTGACTATACCAGAGCTTCTCTATCTATTCGTTGATGGGCACTTGAGTTTTTCCAGCTCTTAGCTATTGCAAACAAAGCTGCAATAAAATGGGTGTGCAATATCCAGTATTCATTTTTATAATGTATCAGCATTGCAATATGGAAGAAACAGGAACAGCAATATTCATAGCATTTAATCAACAAAAACTTTTCAAGGAATTTACAGTTTCATTCTCCAGCTTAACTTATCTATATCATTTGCATATGTCCTCAGGGTCTACCCTCAGGCCCAAAGTGGCTTAAGATTTCTATTTTAGTACCAGCAAAAGTGGCCATTTTTAAAATTTTATTTTATTTTAATCAAAGTTTACAGAGACTTTGGATTTCCATTCATTCATTGTTGCACATTTCCCTCCTGGCCCACCCTTCCCTTCAATTTGTTTTTCTCTTTGAAAAGTAAAAAAAAAACCCAAACCTTTCATTGTTAAACAGTTCCTCCACCCCAGTCCACTCCACTATGCAACTTTCATTCTGGACTCTCTTATGACAATAATACCCAATAATATATTCCTCCTAATCAGTTCTCTCCCTCTACTGTTTCAATGTAGTATACATTATTTATCCCCTTAGTTTCCCCCCCAACCCCAATATCAGTCTCCCTTTACAACAGTGGCACTATGCAGTATTTGTCCTTTTTTGACTGAGATATTTCACTTAGCATAATGTCCTCCAGGGTCACCATTTTGTATAATATTACATGAGTTCCTTGTTTTTCTTTTTTTAAAAAAAAATTATTATTAATTTCAATGAAAATTTACAGAGACTTTGGATATCTGTTCATTCATTGTTGCACTTTTCTCCCCTCCCAACCCTCCCCTCTAGTACACTACCCTCTTGGAAAAGTAAAAAACAAGTTCTTTCATTGTTTTACAATCCCTCCTTCCAGGTCCACTCCACTATTCAGCCTTCACTCTGGACTCCTGTCATGATAAAAATACCTAATCACATATCCCTTTTAAACAGTTTTCTCCCTTATCTGTTTCAATGCAGTATACATTATTGAGCCCATCTTTCCCAGTCTCCCCGCCAACCCTGATGTCAGTCCTGTTTTACAACAGTGACACCATGCAGTATTTGTCCTTTTGTGACTGAGATACTTCACTCAGCATAATGTCCTCCAGGGTCACCCATTTTGAATAATATTGCACGAGTTCCTTGTTTTTCAATACAGCATAGTATTCCATTGTGTGGTTATACCACAGCTCGTCTATCCATTCATTTGTTGATGGACACTTAGGTTGTTTCCAGCTCTTTGCTATTGTGAACAAAGCTGCAATAAACATGGGTGTGCGTATTTCTGCTTGGGTTGCAGTTCTGGTTTCTTTAGGGTATTGTCCCAGTAGTGGAATTGCTGGGTCAGATGGTATTTTTATCTCCAGTTTTTTGAGAAAGTGCTATACTGCCTTCCATCGTAGTTGCACCAAAAAGTGGTCATTTTAAATGTACTTTATAAGCCCTTATCTTCTTATTCTTACAAAATCCCATACTTCCATGAGTTCCATTGCAAGGAACCTGGTTTCTGACACCACTTATAAAAATAGTAAAGGCTTCCTGGGAATAACCATGTCTGACCTTTACCAACTTCACAAAGGGGAACGAACCATCCCCTGCAACATTAATAACAAAAAGCTAATTCTCATAAGGTCAGAAATGCCCACATGATTCCATACCTCTTTCTGTTGTTGTTGTTTTCATGTGCCATTGAGTCACTTACAACTCTAAGTGACCTTATGTAAAACGACTCAGAACCCTGTTCTATCCTAATCTGACCTTATTGTCTCTGACCTTCAGGTTGGCAGCACAGATTCCTACTACTAGGCCACCAGATCTCCCTTCATTAGAGAAATTACAAATGAAAATAGCAACGAGATATCTCATCCTGGCAATAATACCTATGATTTTTTCAAACCCCCAGAAAACAAGTAATGTTAATAAGAGTATAGGGAAATTGGTAGGATTGCTAAGTGGTACAACTGTGGAAAATTATACAATGCTTTATTAAACAGTTAGAAATAGAGATACTATATGATCCAGCAATCCCACTAAAAATCCAAACCCATGGCTGTCAATTCAGAATAGATATATCCTAGAGAAATAAAAACAAGGATGCAAGTAGACATACGAACATCTTTATTCTTCCAAGTATTATGAACTACACCAAAAAGATGGCAACAATCCATCAGTGGATGAATGAACAACCAAGCTATGATACATACATGCAACATTAAAGTAAAACTATGAGTCTGAAAAATACCTTTCATCATGGACGAACCCAGAAGGCACTATGCTGAGTGAAATCAATCAATCATAAAAGGACAAATATTATATGAGAAATTAAGAACAGGTTTACATTTAGAAAGAAATATTCTGTGAAGATTACCAAGGATGTGAGAAAAAGAACTCAAAAGGTAGTGTTGTTACTATATGTTGTCAAATTACCTGTGATTCACAGTGACCCTATGTATGATAGCTCTGAACCCTACCCTATCCTGAGCCAATTTCACTGTTTCTGATGACACACCTATCCCTATTACCCCAGTAACAGTGTCAATCATCTCATCCAGGGTCTTCCTGTCCTGTGTTGTCACTCTACCTGTCCAAGAATTATGCACTTCTCCAAGGACTGGTCCCTCTTGGCAACATGCCCAAGGTATCTGAGATGGAGCTTCAGAATCCTTGCCTCCAGATAGCAACTTGATTTCACCCTCTCCATGATGGATCTTTTTGTTCTCTTTGCAGTCCATGGTATGTTCAGTACTCTTCTCCAGCACCACAACTCAAAGGCATTGATTCTTCTTCTGTCATCCTTATTCATTGTCCAGTTTTCTGATACATAGCAAGTAATTGCAAATTCCATTGCCAGGATCAGGCCCACCTTAGATTCTAGACTGACATCTTGTACTTCAGCACTCAGACTTTCCTAATCCAATTCATCTTTTGATTTTCTGACTGCTGGTTCCAAGAGTGTTCACTGTGGAGCTCAGCAAACTGAAATTGTCAACAAACAATCTCAATCTTTTCTTTATCTATCATAGTGCTGCCAATTGGCCCAGTGGTGAGAATCTTTGTCTTCTTGATACTGAGCTTCAATTCAGATTGAAGACCACAGTCCTTGACTTGCTGCAGTAGATGTTTCAGGTCCTCCTCAGTTTCAGCAAGTAAGGTTGTGTCATCTGCATAATGCAGGTTGTTGATGAGTCTTCCTCTGATCCTGATGCCACATTCCTCCTCATAAAGTCCAGTCTCCTGAATGATCTGTTCTGCATATAGATTGAAGAGGTATCAAAATCAGGACACATCCTGGATACACTCATTTCCTGATTTTGAGCCATGCAGTGTTTCCTTGCTTTGTTCTGAAAGGTTTTCAACATGCATTAATTTGGATGAAGAAAAAAGCACTATATAGAGAGTGGTCAGCACATGACCAAGGTAAACATAGACATGATGGCGAGTTACACAAGAGCAAAAGGAAGCAATTGCAAATACTGTTATTTACACAATCCTGCAAAAACAGAAATAACAGTCAGCAATTTACAAGTGGATCCATAGGTCAATAAGTGAAACAGGTGAGGGATGTTATATTGTGGTATTCCCTTGATAAATTATGTAGGTTTAACAGAGAATATTTTCATATACATATTTATATGTGCTACAAATATATTCATGTATAAAAGGCATACGCCAGGGACGTGTCCTATCTCCATGCCTTTTCAACCTGTATGCAGAACAGATTATCTGAAAGGCTGGGCTCTATGAGGAGAAATGTGGTGTCAGAATTGGTGGAAGATCTATGAATCTGCATTGTGCAGATGACACAACCCTGCTTGCTGAAACTGAGGAGGACCTCAGAGGGTCAAGAACTGCAGCCTTCAGTATGGATTGAAGCTCAATGTCAAGAAGACAAAGATTCTCACCACTGGACCAATTGACAGCATCAGGATGGATGGTGAAGAGATTGAGATTGTTAACAACTTTAGTCTGCTTGGCTCCACGGTCAACACTCTTGGCACCAGTAGCCAGGAAATTAAAAGACATGTTGAGATGGTAAAGTCTGCTGTTAGGGACCTCTCCAGGGTACTGAAGAGCAGTGGTGTCATTCTAGAGACTAAGGTGCATCTGATACAAGCTATGGTCTTTGCAATCACTTGTTATGCATCAGAGAGTTGGACAATGACTAGGGAGGATAGAAGGAGAATTGATACCTTTGAGCTGTGGTGCTGGAAAAGAGTATTGAATGTACCCTGGACTGCCAAGAAAACAAACAGATTCATCCTGGAGAGGGTTAAACGAGGCTGCTCCTTGGAGGCAAGGATTCTGGGCTTAGTCTGACATACTTTGGACATGTTATAAGGAGGGAGAGGTCCTTGGAGAGGGACATCATGCTTGGTAGGGTGGAGGGATGGCTCAGGAGGGGAAGACTCTCTATAATATGGATTGATTCAGTGACTGGGGTAGTAGGGATGGGTGTGTCAGAGGCAGTGCGATTGGCACAGGATAGAGCAGGGTTTAGGGCTGGTGCGCATAGGGCCGCTATGAGTTGCAAGCGACGGCACATAACAACAACATAAAATAGAACATACAGGGAGCAAAGTTCTTAGCCATAGTCAAGCCCCTTGAGGGACTGAGTTACTGGACTTGAGGTCTTATGACCATACTCAGGGAACATCTACATCAATGGGCATAGCAGTCATCCATAAGACAATGTTCTGCATCCTACTTTAGTGAATAGCTACCAGAATCCTAAAAGCTTTCCAGTTGCCTTCTAAGAAGATACAACTCCTGGTCACTTCCTTCGTAAAACAAATAAGAATGAGGAAAATAAATGACTTAAGGAAACAATTAGTCCAAAGAACTAATGAACCACAAGAACTATAGTCTCTACTAACCTGAGATCAGAAGATGATCTAGAAGACATAAAGAAGACCAGATTTACTGGTCTGATAGAAATGGGTGGAACCACCAAGATCATGGCCTCTAGACACTCTACAAACCTGGAACTGAACCCACTCCTGGAGATTACCATTCAGCCAAATAGCAGACAGGCCTATAAAGGGGACAATAATACCTGGAGGGGAATGTGCTCCTCAGATCAACCACATGAGACCAAAGAGCAGCATTTGGTTCAGGAGGTGTGAAGGGCAGGAAAGATGGGCAAACAAAAACAGGAGACCTAGGAACAAGTGGGAAGAGCGTTGTGGCATTGAGTGGATTGCAACTAAGGTCAAGAAACAGAGTGTGTGTAAATTGTTGAATGGGCAACCAATTTGTTCTGTAAACTTATACCCAAAATGCAATAAAATGTAAACAAAATGAGATAAAAAAGGATATGTTTGTTGTTGTTGTTGTGGCCACTGTTGTGTGTGTGAGTCAGAACCAATCCCTAGATGACCTTCTGATGAGTTTTCAGAGACAGTAAATCTCACAGGAGGAGATTGTCCATCCTTCTCCCAGGGAGAAGCTGGTGGATTTGAACCACATACCTTTGGGATTGGAGCATAGCTTCTTACCACTAGGCCAGCAGGGTTCCCATTAAGTTGGCTCCAGTTTAGAGTAAATTTAGGTACAATAGAAGAAAACTGCCTAATCCTGCACCATAATTAAATCTTTGCTGTGTTTAAGCTTAGTGTTTCAGTCATTGTGTCAATTCATCTCACTAAGGATCGGCCCATCATTCACTGACTCTTTGCTTTTCCAATCATGAAGCCCTTTTTCCACAGAATGACACTTCTTGATAACATGCATAAAGTTTATGGGACAAAGTTTCACCATTGTTTGTAAAGAGTACTCTCATTGCCCTTTTAAGTCAAATTTGTTTGTTCTCTTGGCTTTTCACGGAATATTCAATATTCTTCACCAAAATGACAATTCTAAGGTGAAATTTTTCTGGTTTTTTAATGTAATATCCAACATTCATATGCATCTGAAGCAATTGAAAATACCACAGCAGCCACCCTGAAACCTGCAGTGTCCCTTTTCAGCAGGAAGTAGCTAAGAGAATATGCCATCCCCTTTTCCTTATGAATCAAGATGAAGTCTCTCTCAGGGAGGAGGGATAGGGAATGGCAAAGAACACACTGACAAAGGAGATTAATCAGAACTGGCTTTGACAAGCACTGTGGCAATTGGACAATTAAAACAGACTTGCAGGGGGGGGAAAAAGAACAAACTGTGGAGGAGGGTAGAGAAAATAGTGCAACAATGAATGAATGAAAACCCAAAATCTCTGTAAATGTTCATTAAAATTAATAAAACTTAATAATTAAAAAAACCAGAGCAGCATCAAATGCCTTAGCTTTTAAAGTGACATCTTAGCTCTTTAGCACTTTGAAGAGGTCCTTGGCACAAAATTTGCCCAATGAAATACATCTTTTGGTTTCTTGACTGCTGCTTTTTGATTGTGAATCCAAGTAAAATGAAGTCCTTGATGGCTTCAATATTATCTCCATTGACCATAATATATAACTTATTGCCCCAGTTGTGAAAAATTTTTTATGATGAGATTGAAAATAAACCTAGAGTTTCTTCAGTACGTACTACATTTCTTTTCCTTTTCAGCAATCAAGGTGTGTTATCTGCATGTGACAGGTTGTTGATGAGTCATCCTCCAACTCAATTTTCCTTGTTCAACTTTCACATGCATATGAAGCAATTGGAGATACTAAGTCTTGAGTCAAACACACCTTAGTCTTTAAAGTGACCCTTTTATTTTTTAGCACTTTAAAGAGGTCTTTGACAGCAGATTTGACCAATGAAGTCAAACACATCTTAGTCTTTAAAGTGACACTTTTATTTTTTAGCACTTTAAAGAAGTCTTTGACAGCAGATTTGACCAATGAAATGCATTGTTTGATTTCTTCTTTCCTTTTTACCCCTTAACAATTTCTATTCAGACTTTAGATTTTTTTTTATGTGGGGCACTTCTTCACTCATTGCTGTTGAGTCAGAAGTGACTCATAGCTGACCCTCCAGAGGGTTTTCAGAGACTCTAAATAGCACAGGAGATTGGCAATCTTTCTCTTACAGAGCTGCTGGTAGAGCTGAACCACCGGAGAAGCACGACCTTGGGCTAACATGTACAATTCTCTATGGATTATGCCACCAGAGCTCCCATGGGTAGGATGTAGAAAACAGAAAAGAAGCTGCCATCAAATCTTGTCATAATTTAGTTCCAAACAGATACTTTCTAAATAATAATAGCAAAAACAAACACTGAAAATATTAGTAACAACTACCTTGACTACTCCAGCTATAAGTGCTGGCATTACAGGATGTACTGGGCTAAGCATATTCGTTACTGACCATCTCTGCTGGTCTGTCAAAACTTCAACATCTCGGGAACTCTGGTGCCCTAGTGGCAAGAAGCTGCACTGCAATCCCAGAGGTACGCGGTTCGAATCCACCAGATGCTCTGCTGAAGAAGGAGGGGCAATCTCCTCCTGTACCAGTCAGATTCGATTTGACGGTACATGAAAAATAATAAAGTAAAATTAAAAAAAAATTTAACCATCTCTTGAGATTCTTCTCAGCTCTAAAGGCATATTATATTGATTCCCTAATTTCCCAGGCAGTTCATAAAGGAGAGACAAGCATCATTTTATGACTTCACAGTGTCTGGCCGAGTGTTGTTGTTTTGTGCCATCGAGTCGTTTCCGACTCATAGCGACCCTATGCACAACAGCTCTAAACCCTGCTCTATCCTGCGCCAACCGCACCGCCTCTGACACACCCATCCCGATTACCCCAGTCACCGAATCAATCCATCTCATAGAGGGTCTTCCCCTCCTGCGCTGTCCCTCCACCCTCCCAAGCATGATGTCCCTCTCCAAGCACCCGCCCCTCCTGGCAACATGTCCAAAGTATGTCAGACGAAGCCCCAGAATCCTTGCCTCCAAGGAGTAGCTTGGTTTAATCCTCTCCAAGATGGATCTGTTTGTTTTCCTGGCAGTCCAGGGTACATTCAGTACCCTTCTCCAGCACCACAGCTCAAAAGCATCCACTCTCCTTCTGTCCTCCCTAGTCATTGTCCAACTCTCTGATGCATAACAAGCGATTGCAAATACCATGACCTGTATCAGGCGCACCTTAGTCTCCAGAGAGACACTGTTGCTCCTGAGTACGTTTGAGAGGTCCCTAACGGCAGACTTTCCCATCGCGATACGCTTTTTGATTTCCTGACTGCTGGTACCAAGAGTGTTAACTGTGGAGCCGAGCAAAGTGAAGCTGTGAACATTCTCAATCTCTTCATCATCCATCCTGACGCTGCCAATTGGTCCAGTGGCGAGAATCTTTGTCTTCTTGACGTTGAGCCTTAGTCCATACTGAAGGCTGCAGTCCTTGACCCTTCGCAGCAAGTGCATGAGGTCCTCCTCAGTTTCAGCAAGCAAGGTTGTGTCATCTGCATAACGGAGACTGTTGATAGATCTTCCACCAATCCTGATGCCACAATTCTCCTCATAGAGCCCAGCCTCTCAGATAATCTGCTCTGCATACATGTTGAAAAGGTATGGAGACAGGATGCATCCCTGGCGTACACCCTTCCCTATTTTGAACCATGCAGTGTTACCCTCCTCTGTTCTGACTACTGCCTCTTCGTCCAAGTATAGGTTTCGTATTAGCACAATTAAATGTTCTGGGATTCCCATTCTTCTCAGAGTCAGCCACAGTTTGTTATGAAAACCCTATGTTTGGCCGAGTATCTGGGTTTATATACAACAGACCTGGGAAATCAGTCTACCCCTCTGTGGACTTGCTATTTCTTTGAAATAACTACAGGGAAGTAGAATCTTGCTGCATTTTCTCATTTTTAGTCAGACTGTGGCACCCTTCTTCTGGCCCACAAAGAGCTCTGGTGGGCTGTTGTGCTGCTACCCAAACAGCTGTGTGTTTCCTGTGATTTGACTCCATCTGCAGCTCCATAGGAGAAAAGATGACATTCTTCTCCTGTCACTTACAGTCTCAGAAACCTAGTGGAGGCCTACTATGAGTTACGATTGACACAAAGGAAGGGAATGTCAAGATTTTTTCCCCTCTAACACACTGGTTATTTTTTCCCCTTCTTAAAAGTTTTACTTTCTCTCTTTGTTTATTTGGATCTCTATTTCTCAATGTGCAGCTCCACTGAAATCTTCTAGGAGAATTCTAAGGACTAGGATGTATAAGGTAGAAGAGCTATAATGTTAGGTCTTATTACTGGAAACTTCTCACAATGAATACAACAGATCCTATAATAGAGTACTATGCAAGACTAAAACTCCATTAAAAATTATTGAAATACTGTATTACATGGATGAATGTAGAGGAAATTATGTTGTTAAATAAGTTAGTCACAAAAGGACTATTATGTTAATAACATCCCTGTTATAAAAAGTTAAGGAAAGGTTATAAACTAATTCTTTTTTATTGAGATTTTAACGAAAATGTATAGAGAACTTGGATTTCCATTCATTCATTGTTGCACATTCTTCTCCCTGCCCACACTCCCTCTCAGTTCACGTTTCTCTTTGAAAAAAAAAACCTTTTGTTTTTTTAAAGTACCCCCTCCCCAGACCACTTTACTAAGCAGCTCTTATTCTGGACTCTTGTCATGCCAATAAAACCTCATCATATATTCCTTTTATACAGTTCTCTCCCTCATTTGTTTCAATGCTGTGTACATTATTTATCCCCTCTCTTCTTAGTTTCCCCCCAACCCCCATGTCAGTCCTGTTTTGTAACAGTGGCATTATGCAGTATTTGTCCTTTTGTGACTGAGATATTTCACTCAGCATAATGTCCTCCAGGGTCACTCGTTTTGTATAGTATGTCTGACTCCATTATTTTTCAGTGCTGCATGATATTCCATTGTGTGAATATACACGGCTTCTCTAGCCATTCGTTTGTTGATGGACACTTGGGTTGTTTCCAACTCTTTGCTATTATGAACAAAGCAGCAATAAACATGGGTGTGCATAAATCTGCTTGGTTGGAAATTCTGGTTTCCTTAGGATATCTTCCCAGTAGTGGAATTACTGGGTCAAATGGTATTTCTATTTCCAACTTTTTGCGGAAGCACCATACTGCCTTCCATAGTGATTATACCATTTTACACTCCCACCAACAGTCTCTTCACAACCTCACCAGCATTTGTTGTTTACTGCTCTGTTGAATTTTGTTATTGTTACTGGGGTGAGATGATATCTCATAGTTGTATTGATTTGCATCTCTCCTAGAACTAGGGATTTTGAACATTTCTTCATGTGTTTGTTCACCATCTGAATGTCTTCTTTGGTGAAGTGTTTGTTCATACCCTGTGCCCACTTTGCAACTGGTTTGTTTACCATTACCTTGTTGTGGTGCTTGAGTATTCTTTATAGTCTAGATATAAGTCCCTTGTCAGCTTTGTCATTACCTATTTTTTCCCCCAGTCTGTGGCTTCCCTTTTTACCCTGTTGGAGAAGTTTTTGGATGTGCATAGGTATATGATTCGTAGAATGTCCCATTCATCTGTTTTATCCTCTCCTGTAGGATAAACTCGTTTTTGAATGGTTATCAGAGATATGAATGTTTCTTTACTAATGAATGTTTTTCTTAATGAATGTTTCTTTTTCTTACCTTTCTTATTCTGTTTTAAAAATTTCATCTTAAAAAATTTCCATCTTTATGTATATTTTTTCTTATGCTATAATGCTATATATATTTTTTCTGAACTTATTTTTATCATACCTGTGTTACAGTTTTTTAAGTCAGTTGATTAAAAATCTTTTATTTGACCATTGTTTTTCTTTGGTCTAAGGAATTCATTGTTTGTTCTGTGTTGTTAGCTTCTTAAGTTCTTCTTTACACTTTTCCTGTACTAAAGCTTGCCATTTCTGTCAATTTCATCCTGCATACTGACTTCAACTTTATTTAGGGCTTGTCTTTTTTCTTCTTTTGTTTTAGAACATAGCTTTTCTAGAGTTTCTCCTATAACTCTTTTGGTTTCTTGTTTATCATCAGATTTCATTTGCTCTTTAAAGTCATTGAAAATTTTGATGTGTTTGTCATGGGAAAATAGCTTGACATCCTCCATCATTTGTGGTCTGCACACTTTAATGCAGAATTCTTGGAGAAGAGGCACTTAACTTCACGGTTTGAGCTGAAAGTGAAACTTTTTCAGTTGCTGAGGCATTGTGGGAATTTCCTGGCTAGAGTTTACCATTTCAGTTTCAGGCGCTGGTTCTTTTTTCGGTTCCACACTTTGATGACGTCATCCTTTCTTTGCTCTGGTTACTGGTAAAAGAGATACTGGATTCTGCTGCTTCTTCCTCACCTTGATCTTCATCCTTAAACTTCCAAAATCTTCTTTCACAGAGGTAATGTTGATACAATCCCAGCTTCTCCCATGCCTTTTCCAACCCGTAATGTGCTTATCATGAAATAGGTAAATGTTGACTATGGTATCTAGCATGTTTAAGAAAGAATTTAAAAAGAAAAGAAGAAGGAGTCCAGGTCCTCTAGTGGTGGTGACAAAAGATGTGAATGTCAGCCCCATTATCTGTCATCTTTCTGCATGATTCTGATAATCTTAACCCCAAAACCTTTCATTTTGGTGCAAATCAGCGCATGACTAGGCATATAAGGAAAGCAGAATAATTTTTCTTTTTTGAAAAAAAATTATTACTATTTTGTGTGTGTACTGTCAAATTGGATCTGACTGGTACAGGAGGAGATTGTCCCTTCTACAGAAGAACATCTGGTGGATTCAAACTGTGCACCTCTGGGGTTGAGAATCAGTTTTCAAGAGGAACATTTGACAAATAGGAACTTACTTGTAATGTTGTAGTTTATCTCACTGATAAATATGTCTTTGGACAGTGTCCTCACTATGTCACTATGCTGCTATTTGCTCTGCACAGATCATGGTGTTGTGGAGAAGTAGTTGTGCCCCAGCTTTGAAGTTTCAGAACTTAGAATTTCTCTTTGTTCACTTTCTCTCATATGGTAGGAACATTAACAGTTTAATATATCAGCTTCTTGTGCACTAGGTATTTATTGTCTTTCCCTTTTTTATTAAGATCTATACCTTGCTTGCTGAAACTGAAGAAGACCTGAAACACTTGTTGCTGAAGGTCAAGGACTTCAATATGGACTGAAGCTTAACATCAAGAAGACAACAATTAAAAGAATAAAAAAAGAAGGCAACGATTCTCACCACTGGACCAAATGGCAACACTATGATAGATGGAGAAGAGACTGAGGTTGTTAACAATAACAGCTTGCTCAGCTCCAAAATTAGCACTCTTAACACCAGCAGTCAGGAAATCAAAAGATGAATTGCATTGGGAAAATATTCTGTCGGGAACCTCTCCAGAGTGCTGAAAAACAACAATGTCAATCTAGAGACTAAGGTATGCCTAATCCAGGCCATGGTCTTCGCAATTACTTGATATGTATCAGATAGCTGGACATGGACAATGACTAAAGATGATAGAAAAAGAATTGATGCCCTCAAATTGTGGTGTTGGAGAACAGTCTTGGACACCTGATGGACGGCCAAGAAAATTAGCTCTCTCTTGGAGAGGGTGAAACCAAGTCTGTCCTTGGAGATTAGGATTTTGAAGCTCCATCTCACATATTTTGGGCACGTGGCCAATAGAGACAGGTTCTTGGAGAAGGATATCATGCTTGGAAAAGTGAAGGTATAGCGCTGGAGAGGAAGACACCAGATGAGATATATTGATACAGTGACTGGGGCAATGGGACTTAGTGTGTTGAAATTAGTAAGACTAGTTCAGGACAGGGCATGGTTCAGAGCTGCTATACATAGGGTCACTGTGGGTCACAGGTGACTCGATGGCACATAACAGCAACAGCAATACTCCCTTGTACAATCTTGTAGACGGAATGATTTATTAGTTGAAATACTATTTTAGAAAAGTGTTGTTGTTGTTGTTGTTAGGTGCCGTCAAGTCAAGCATGACTCAGTGACCCTATGAACAAAAGATCTGAACGCTGTTCTATCCTGCACCATCCTCACACTTCTTGATACACAAGAGCCCATTGCAGCAGTTACCATATCAATCCACCTGGTTGAGGGTCTTCCTCTCCTTCACCACCCCTCCATTGTTCCCAAGGTCATGTCCCTCTCCAAAGAATAGTCTCTCCTAGCAACATGTGCAAAGTGTGTGAAGTGAAGCCTCATCATTCTAGCCTCCAAAGTCATTCTGGCTGCACCCTTTCCGAGACATATCTGTTCATTCTCTTGGCTGTCCATGGATGTTCAGTGCTCTTCTCCAACATTACAGCTAGAAGGCATCAATTCTTTATTTGTCATCTTTATTCATTATCCATGTCTCAGATGCATAGCTAGTAAGTGGAAAGACTATGGCCTAAATCAGACGCACTTTAGTCCTCAAAATGACATCATTACTCCTCAATACTTTGGAAAGGTCCCTATGTGCAGATTTTCCCTGTGCAGTGCATCTCCTTAGCTCCTGACTGCTTGCACCATGGGTGTTTATTTTGGATCCAAGCAAGATGAAGCTGTTGACAGTTTCAATCTCCTCACCATCCATCATGATGCTGCCTGTCAGTTCAGTGGTAAGAATCTTCATTTTCCTGACACTGAGCAGCAATTCATACCAAAAGCTGCATTCCTTGATCTTCTGCAACAAGTGCTTCAAGCCCTCTTCATCTTCAGCAAGCAAGGTTGTGTCATCTGCATAATGCAGGTTTTTAATGAGTTTCCCTACAACCCCAATGCCACACTACTCCTCATAGAGTCCAGCTTCCCAGATAATTTGCTCTGCATACAGACTGAATAGGTATGAAGAGAGACTGCAACCTTGACACACTCCCTTTCCAATTCCAAACCTTGCAGTCCTCCCCTGTTCCATTTGCACAACAGCTCAATATCAGCAGTCAAAACTAGGCCTGGGCAGCCTGTGGGTTAGATCATCAATTACTCATATGCAAGTTCAAATTGAGGCCAAAGAAAATGAAAATAAGTCCACAGGAATCAAGATAATGATCTTGAATCAATTCCATCTGAATTTCATGATCATCTGAAGAATAGGCTTGTTCCACCAGATTTTTCAGCACTAAAAAACAACTCACGAAATATTACAAAAAATGGGTGACTTTGGAGGACATTAGGCTGAGTGAAATATCTGTCACAAAAAGACATATGATGTAATCCCAGAGGTGTGAGGTTCGAATCCACCAGATGCTCTGCTGGAGAAGGAGGGACAATCTCCTCCGGTACCAGTCAGATCTGATTTGTTATTGTTGTTAGGTGCCGTTGAATCGTAGACGACTCATAATGACCCTATGAATGAAAGGCCTGAGCACTGTTCATACATAGAGTTTCCAGAGGCAAGCCGTTTCAGAAGTGGATGCCGCTCCTGCTTCCAGGCTGATTGCACAAAGGCATTTGATTGTGTAGATCACAACAAATTATTGCTAACATCCAGAAGAAATAGACCAAGAAGCAGCTGTTGGAACATAACAAGGTAACATTGTATAGTAAAATCAGGAAAAGTATATGCCAGGGTTGTATCCTTTCACAATAACTTATTAAATCTGTATGCTGAGCAAATCACTCAAGAAGTTGGACTTCTTGAAGAAGAATGTGGCATCAGTATCAAAGGGATACTCACAAACTGTGTTATGCAAATGACAAAAATTTGCTTGCAATAAGTGAAGAAGACTTGAAGCACTTACTAAAGACTACTGCTTTAATATGGATTGCATCTCAACATGAAGAAAACAAAACCCCTCGTCATTCGACCAATCAGGCAACATCATGACAGAAGAAGAAAAGATTGATGTCGTCAATGGCTTCTTGTTTTCCCTCGGATCTATATAATCAACACCAATGGTAGCAACAGTCAGGAAATCAAAAGACTTGTCAGATTAGGGAAATTTGCTGATATGGACTTCTCCAAAGTACTAAAGAGCAAGAATATCAGTTTAAAAACTAAGGTGTACCTGATCAAAGCTATGGCATTTTTTAAAAAAAATTTATTATTTTTGTGTGAGTGTACCATCAAATCAGATCTGACTGGTACAGGAGGAGATTGTCCCTCCTTTCCCGGCAGAGCATCTGGTGGATTCGAACCGTGCGCCTCTAGGATTGTAGTTGCAGCTCCTTGCCACTAGACCACCAGAGCTCCCCTAAGCTATGGCATTTTCAATTACTTTCTATGCATCTGAAAGTTGGATAATGAATAAGGATAATCAAAGTAGAATCGATGACTTCAAATTGTGATGTTGGTGAAAAGTATTGACTGGCCATGGACTGCCAAATGAACAAACAAATTTGTCTTGGAGGAAGTGCAAGGAGGGCACTTCTTAGAGGCAAATAAAGTGAAACTTTTCTTACGTATTTTGAGAATTTTGTAAAGAGGCGTAATATTTGGAAAGAGACATCTTGCTGGGATGTTGTGGAGAGTAAAGAAAGAGAAGACTGTCAATAAAATGGACTGACACAGCAAATGACAATGAGTTTGACAGAGTTCATGAGAATGGGGCACAATAGGGCAGGACTCAGATCTGTTGTTTATAGGATTGTTGGGAGTCACAGTTGACTTGAAGGCACCTAACAACAACAACAGCAACAACAACAACAGCATAATAATAATACACTCCTTCATGCAGGAGACATGACTCAGAGGCATGTGTTCATTTCTCATTTGTATTTTTCTTCTTAAAAATTGGACACTGACAGTAACTACTGCTGTATTTCAGTCTAAACTCAGCAACAAACACGTGGAATGAAACACATGAAAACAGAGGTTTATGTGCATAACTTTCTTGTTCAATACCAATAACCTTCTTGCGGTGAGCTCTGGTGGCCTAGTGGCAAGAAGTTGCACTGCAATCCTTGAAGTACGCAGTTCGAATCCACCAGATGCTCTGCTGGGGAAGGAGGCAAAATCTCCTCCTGTACTAGTCAGATCTGATTTGACAGTACACACACACAAAAGAATAAAAAAAAATAACCTTCTTGCTCATTACCAGCTTTGGAACCATTGTATCCCACCGTTAAAGTTTCAATAATAAGAGAATCATTCACAGGTAAGGTCAACTGAGCTAAGTTTGCTTTTGGGTGTATACAGCAGACTCAAGACAAAACCTTTTATTGTTGTTAGGTGCCATCGAATTGAGTACAACTCATAGAGACCCATACTTTTTATTACAAATATATAAAAATGAGACCATAGTAAATAAAGTCAATGTTGGCAATTTCCTTCTGGTTCCATATACAGATTAAAATCTCAGTTATGCCTGAAGTTGCTGGATAGCTTTTGTATCCACCTGTTGTCTTTTTGTTAAATGTGCCATGACCCATTTACTTCTTTTTTTAAAATTGAGATTTTAATGAAATATTATAGAGAAATTTTATTTCCATCCATTCATTGTTGCACATTTTCCTTCCTGCCCCGGTTCGCTTTTCTCTTTGAGAAGAAAATAAAATTCTTTCACTGTTATAAAATCTGCCCCCAGCCCACTTTACTATGCAGTTCTTATTCTGGACTCTTGCCATTCAGATAATACCTAATAATATATACCTTTTAAACCGTTCTCTCCCATTTCTGTTTCAATGCAGTGTACTTTATTTATCCCGGTTTCTTAGTTTACCCCCAAACCTGATGTCAGTCCTGTTTTATAACAGTGGCACTATGCAGTATTTGTCCTTTTGTGATTGAGATATTTCACTCAGCATAATGTCCTCA
>NW_006399926.1:1756585-1761660 GCF_000299155.1 Elephantulus edwardii
TGGTCAACTACGTCCAATAGTTTTCTTGCTGAGTCTTTAGGGTTTTCTAAGTATACTATCATGTCATCAGCATAGAGGGATAATTTTACCTCCTCATTGCCTATTTGGATACCTTTTATTCCCTTCTCTTGTCTTATTGCTATTGCTAAAACTTCCAAAACAATATTGAATAAAAGAGGTGAGTTTCTTGTTTTTCAATGCAACATAGTATTCCATTCTGTGAATATACCAGAGCTTCTCTATACATTCATTTGTTGATGGGTGCTTGGGTTGTTTCCAACTCTCCTATTGTGAACAAAGCAGCAATAAACATGGGTGTGCATATATCTGCTTATGTGGCAGTTCTGGTTTCTTTAAGATATATTTCCAGTAGTGGAATTGCTCAGTCAAATGGTATTTATTTTTTCAACTTTTTTTTTAAATTTTAATTTAAATTTGTGTATGTGTGTACCATCACATCAGATCCGAGTGGTACAGGAGGAGATTGTCCCTCCTTCAACAGCAGAGCATCTGGTCTATTTCCAACTTTTTGAGAAAGCGCCATACTGCCTTCCAGAGTGGTCGCACCATTTTACACTCCCACCAACAGTGAATAAGGGTTCCAGTTTCTCTACAGTCTTGCCAGCATTTGTGGTTTGCCGTTCTGTTGAATTTTGCTATTCTTACTGGGGTAAGATGATAGTTGTGACCCATTTACTTCTTTAGTATTTCCTTACTGGCATGGCTGCAGCCGTGGGAGGTCTGGGAACATGGTGAGACAAAGGAAGAGGGTCTGTGTCAGCTAGTGGAGAACTTGGAGGATGCCACATCTTGCCTGGAAAAAGTTTCAGTCTTATAGAACTTTGCTGCTATTCCTGGGATGAGATGATATCTCATTGTTGTTTTGATTGTATTTCTCTAATGATATTGAGGGAGTTCTGGTGCCTTGGTGGTAAGGAGTTGCACTGGCAACTCAAATACATGGAATTCAAATCCACCAGTTGCTCTACAGGAGAAAGATGGACAATCTTCTTTGCTGTTTGTTGTTGCTATTCAACAATACAGAATGTTGATTTGTTCAGGATATAGATTGAATAGGTATGAAGAAGGGATGCACGCCTGGTGCATGTCTTTCTTGATTTTTAACCGTGCAATATTTCCTTGCTCTGTTTGGACAATAGCATCTTGGTCTAGGTATGATACCTAAGGTTCACCTTATCCAGGCTATGGTCTTTGCAATTACTTGTTATGCATCAGAGAGCTGGATAATAACTAAGCATGATAGAAGAAGAATTGAGGCCTTTAAGTTGTGGTGCTGGAGGAGTCTTGGACATATAATGGACCACCAAGAAAGCAAATAAGTTTCTTGGAAAGGATGAAACCAAATTTCTTCTTGGAGATTAGTATTTTGAAGCTCCATCTCACATACTTTGGGCACCTGACCAGGAGAGATCAGTCCTTGGAAAAGGACACCATGTTTAGAATGGAGGAGAGACAGCACAAGAGAGGAAGACCCCAGATGAAATGGGTTGATACAGTAACTGGGGCAATGTGGGTTGGTCTGTTAGAATTAGTGAGACTGGCTCAGGACAGGGTAGGTTTCAGAGCTACTGTCTACAGAGTCGCTATGAGTCACAGGCAACTCGACAGCACATAACAACAAGGACTTCAGTGAAGCTTGAACTTCCTTCATTATCATTGGTTCTTGGTCATATGCTACATCCTGAAATGATTCTGTATCAGTCAGTTCTTTTTTATATACTCTGATTATTCCTTGCATCTTCTTTCAGTGCTTCCTGAATCATTCAAGATGTCCATAGCACCCTTCAGAAACTCAAAGGTTGGATTTTTTTTTCTTCAGTTATTTCCGCTTAAGAAATCCCAAGTGGGTTCTCTTTTTTATTTTCTGACTCCAGATTTTTGCTCATTTTGTTATAAAACTTTCCTTTATCTTCTTGAGCTACCCTATGAAATCAACATTTTTATTGCTATTTTGGCATCTTGTGATTCTAGTGCAATTTTCAGGGTCTCTTTTGACATCCATTTTGGTCTTTTCTTTCTCTCTTGTCTTTGTAATGATCTTTATCTTCCTATGTGGATAATATCCTTGTTGTTAATCCACAATTCATCTAGTCTTTGATCATTAATGTCAATATCTCAAATTTATTCTTTGTTGTTGTTTTTAGGTACTGTTGAGTTTTGTACGACCCATAACTATCCTATCAACAACAGATTTGAACCCTGTCCTCACTTGTGCCATCCTCATACTTCCTGACACACTAGAGCCCATTGCAAGTTTGTGAGACGAAGCTTTATCATCTTTGCCTCCAAGGAACACTCTGGCTATACTTTCTCTAAGTTCACAGGATATTCAATACCCTTCTCCAACACCGTAGCTCAAAGACAGAAATTAGTCTTCTCTCATCCTTATTAATTATCAACCTCTCAGATGCAGAGCAAGTAATCAGAAAGATCATGGCCTGAATCAGATGCACCTTAATCTTCAAATTGACATCATTGCTTCTAAATAAATTGGAAAGGTCTTTGACTTCAGACTTTCCCTGTGCAATACATTTTTTAATTTCCAGACTGTTGGTACCGAGGACATTGACTGCTTTTTAGCTTCACCTGGGATAGACTGAAGGTTGTATTTTGGTTCTTGTGGCCTTGTTTTAGTTTTCTTCAGCTTCAAGTTGAACCTGCACAGGAAAGATTGATGGTCTGTTCTATTGTCATAGCCTGGCCTGATTTTGACTGCTGTTTTAATTGCACTGCTCAAAAAATTCCTTCTCTAAATATAATCACCTTTGTAGGTGAGATCCATGTGGTGGTTGCCATTTGTGTTTTTTATAAAAGGTATTTGCAATGAATAAATCATTGATTGTGCAAAATTCAGTCATTCAGTCCCTAACCTCATTTCTGTTGCCAAGTGCATAATCCTTCAATCCTTTATTCCCAACTTTTGCTTTCTAGTCACCAATTATTATCAATGAATCTTAATTGCACGTTTGGTCTATGTCAGACTGCCAAAGTTGGTGGAAACCTTCAATTTCCTTGTCTTTGGCTTTAGTTGTTGGTGCATATATTTGAATAATGGTTGTATTAACAGGTATTCCTTTATACCTATTGTGGTGTTGTGTTAAAGGTTTATTGTCAAAATGGTTTCCCTGATCAATGACTTTGCCATGTGGATGGGCAAGCATAAAAGAATAGGACATGTTAGCCTATCTACAAAGGGACTGGCTAGTCTCACCAATAAATTGAGCAGATTCAGCAGCAGAATTTGGGAATCTAAATACCAGCAAAGAAGAATTGAGAGACATCCTTTGGGGTCAGAGGTTCTTGAGTTAGCCACACTAAGCCAATAGCCAGAGTAAATGCAGCAAAGAAGCAGAGACCTGACGTGAGACCTTGGGACCCTGGGACTGCTACCCCAAGAGGAACCAGTGCTAAGAGCCTTTGCCCAAGTTTGTTGGATGACTAGGGCTGGGAGGAGGCTGTAACTGGCAGGACAAAGCTTTGTAACACTGGCCTTTGTAACACTGTAAAACTGTGGTGAGGCTGAAGGCTGAGGTGCCTGTGAACACGTACAGCAGCTGACTGAGTGATTGCATTCTGTTATTGTGTACGGTAGAGTCATATCTGACCCACAGCTGACCGTCCAGTGGGTTTTCAGAGGCAGTTAATCACACAGGCAATTGCCTATCCTTCTCTGGCAGAGAAGTTGGTGGCCTTCAGGATTGCAGTGCAGCTTCTTGCCACTAGGCCACCCTCGATTATAAACTTTTTACTTCCCAAGCAACTCGACGGCACATAACAACAACAATATGAAGATAGGTCTGTCAGAGACAATAAAATGGGCACAGGATAGAGCAGGGTTTAGGGCTGTTGTACATAGGGTTGCTATGAGTCACAGGCAACTTGACGGCGCATAACAACAACAACAACAATATGGTTCTGTATGGTCTGTAAACTTTCATCATAAAGCAGAAAGACTGGCGTCAGAATGGATTTCTTTTTACATTTTTTTTTATGGGATGCATTTTATAACCAGCAAAGCAGTAGAATTGGTCTCGGGATGAGTGGAAAGAGATGCAGAAATGTGGGGACATGTCTGACCTCATGGAAATTGGTTTATGTTATTGGTGATGTTGACCAGGACAGTTCTCCTTTATGAAGTTGATAAAGGTCAGATATAGCTGTCCCCATGTGGCCCTTGCTCTTTTTACACCTATGGATAATATCCTATTATTGCTCACTGCATTACATTTCAGAATGGACTTTTAAATGGTCTTTTTTTTTACTATGAATATAATGCTATTTTTGGTAAATTTTTCATTTCCTGCATTGTAGATCTTATGGTCGACTGTCTAATTCCAAGTGGCTGAAGTCAGTTCATCTCAATTCCCTAATTCATAGATTGGAAATGGAATGCATATATATCAACATTCTAAGCATCTTCTTCAATGCTGCCTTGCTTTCCTTCCATATGAAGTTGGTAATTACTTTTTCCATCTCTTTGAAGAATGACAAAGGGACCTGGGTTGAGACTACATTGTATCTCTTAGTTGTTTTTGGTGATATTGCCATTTTCATAATGTTAAGTCTTCTAATTCATGAGAATGACATATTTTCCATTTATGAAGATCCCCTTTACTTTCCTGTAGTGGTGGTTGTAGTTTTCTTTGTATAGTTCTTTTTGTATCTCTGGTTACAGTTATTCTTAAATATTTCATCTGTTCAGTGGTTGTTGTAAAGAGTATTGTTTTTCTTATTTCCTTTTCACAATTCTCTTTGTTCATACAGAGGAATCCAACTGATTTTTTATGTTGATCTTGCATACTGCCACTCTTCTGAATTAGATCCAGTAGTTTTCTTGCTGAGTGTTTGAGATTTTCCATGTGGAGAAGCATCTAATCTTTGCATAGAGATAGTTTTACATCCTCTTTCCCAGTCTTAATACCTTTTATTGTCTTAATTGCTCTGGCTAGGACTTGTGATACAATACTAAAGAGAAGTTGAGATGTTCACTGGGAGAATGCCTTTAATCTCTCTCCATTGAAAGTACTGTTGGCTGCTGATATATACATATATAT
>NW_006399926.1:1763185-1766415 GCF_000299155.1 Elephantulus edwardii
TAATTGGGATGGGAGTGTTAGAGACAGTGCGATTGGCACAGGACAGAGCAGAGTTTAGGGTTGTTGTATACAGGGTCGCTATGAGTCGCAAGCGACTTGACGGCACATAACAACAACAACAACATATGTAAGTTTATGTTTATGTTTATGTTTCTATTTCTATATATGCTTTTAATGATATTGAAGAATTTATCTTCAATCTCTATTTCATTGAATTTTTTAAACTCATTTTAATGAAAATTTACAGAGACTTAGGGTTTCCAGTCATTCATTGTTGCACTTTTCTCCCTGCCCACCCCCTCCTCCCCCAATTCACTTTTCTCCTTGAAAAGTAAAAGAAAAACTCTTTCATTGTTATACAATTTCTTCCCCCAAGTTCACTCCACTGTGCACCCTTCATTCTGGACTCCTGTCATGACAATAATACCCAATCATATATCCCTTTTAAGCAGTTCTCTCTTCTGTTTCAATGCAGTATACATCAATCCTCCCCTCCTTCTCTGTCTTCCCTCAACCCTGATGTCAGTCCCTTTTACTAACAGTGGTCCTGTGCAATATTTGTCCTTGTGACTGAGATATTTCACTCAGCATAATGTCCTCCAGGGTCACCCATTTTGAATAATATGGCATGGATTTCTTGTTTTTCAATGCATTGTGTGAATACATCAGAGCTTTTCTATTCATTCGTTTGTTGATGGATACTTGGGTTGTTTCCAGCTCTTTGCTATTGTGAACAAAGCCACAATAAACATGGATGTGCATATTTTGTTGAATTTTTTTATCAACCTCTTGCCACCTAATCCCAAATGGCATAGGCCTGGCCTCCGGCAGAGCTAGAATGCTTCAAGAGAACCTATCTTGTGGGTGGTGGTAAGGGTGAAAGTCAGTCCCTTGATACCTAGGAGGGCACTCAGGACAGTGAGGGAGCTCCCCATTTCTTGTAGTTGTCCAGCTGCTGGTGTGTACATGGCCACAGTCTAGGGTTCCTATTCCTATCCCTGCCAGACCCATTCAGCGTGGCCCTGCTGTGCTGTTTAAGGTTCTATGCTTCATTTGTCTGCTTATTCAATGTTTTTATTGTTTCTTCCATCAGTCAGTGTTTAAACTATTTAATTTTTTTTTTTCTTTTAAACTCAGGGTTCCTGAATTATTCCTTTTATCTTTGGTTTCTGGTGTTGTAGTTGACGAGGAATTAATTGGCCATCTCACCTTAGAAATCCACTCATTTGATTTCTTTTTTTTGTCATCGGTTTAATTTATTACTGTTTGACATCCAGTATCATTTGATTTCTTGACTGCTGCTTCTATGGACGCTGATTGTGGATGCAGATAAAATTAAATCCTTGAAAACATCAATTTTTTTCCTACATTTATTACAAAACCCTATGGGTTTTAATCTGTCATGTGAGGTCACTGTTAACATCAACTTAGAACACCCAACAAAACAACAAGGTGTGAGTACAAATTAATGTGTACACATGTATTTCCTTAGACGTAAGAGAACCTAAGAAGCAAGGAAGAGGACAGCAAGCACAGTTAGACCCAGATCTCAGTATGCAATGCTGTTCTTCAAGAAAAGGAGCTAGGGTTCATTAACAAAACGGCTCATTCTACTGCTGGGGCAAGAAAAGAGACAAGATAAGCCGCGAGAATCTTGTAGTACCAGAAAATAAGAAAAGGTACAACAAGCAGACACAGATACACCCGACACACACTCAAAATTCATTGGTATTGTGTCGGAACTGACTTGACCCTCCAGCAGGTTTTCAGGAAGTTGTAAATTGCACAGGAAGAGATTGCTTGAGATTGAGAGCTCCTTCCACAAGTACTGTTGAAGTTGTTTCTGTTGTTGTTGTGTCATCCAGTGGGAACCAGCCCTCCTGAAGGTTTTCAGAGGCTACTGCCCATCTTTCTCCCACAGAGCAGCTGGTGGATTAGAACAGCATGCCTTCAATTTGGCCATACAATGCCTTATCCATTAGGCCTCCAGAGCTCCCTTCCACAAGCATTTGGGCATGTGTCGCAATGACACAGGAACCAGCTGATAGAGTTAATTTACAAAGGCCAGTGCTAGAACGATTTGAGCAGCACAATAAACAGTAATTTATAAGCCAAAGTATAAAATAAATACACATGAATTCATACTAATATAAGTAGGTTATTGACTAAATAAATAAATAGGGGAGAAGAGACAAATGTTCTATGCAGAAAGATTCTGAATAATTTGTTTAGCGAGCTCTCCCTCAAGGAGCTAGAGTGTAACTCTCCGTTCCCTACGTGGGGCTGTACTAATGGCTTACTTCCACCCCCCCCCATTTTATTTTATTAATTTTGATGAACATTTACAGAGATTTTGGATTTCCATTTATTCATTATTGCATTTTTCACCCTGCCCACCCTTCCCCCCTAGTTAGCTCTTCTCTTGGAAAAGTAAAAGAAAAATTCCTTCTTTGGTATACAATGACCCCACCCCCACCCTGAGTACAATGGCTTACTTTTTGAGGGTACAACAAGGAAAAGGAGGAAAAAAAAGAATAACTTTACAGTGGAGAAACATGACAAATATACCTCAGTGAGGTGATCAAGGTCAACATCAACAATGATAAATCACACGAAATACCCTTGATAAGATGAAATGGCATTTTACCTTCTTCCCTCCAAGTGTATAATCCCAGCCTGCCTCACTTATTCTGGGCACGTGGCCAGGAAAGATCAGTCCTTGAAGAAGGACATCCTGCTTGGAAGGGTGCAGGGACAGCGCAGGAGAGGAAGACTCCAGATGAGATGGATTGATACAGTGACTGGGGCAGTGGGGATTGGTGTGTTAGAATTAGTGAGACTGCTCAGGACAGGAAAGGGTTCAGAACTGCTGTACATAGGGGTCACTATGCATCGCAGGCAACTCAACCAGTAACATTCTATAACAGGTTTGGAAGCAGGAGTGGCATCCACTTTAAAAAATATGCCTCTACATTATGCTGAGTGAAATATCTCAGTCTCAAAAGGACAAATATTGCATGGTGCCACTGCTGTAAAATGGGACTTATATCAGGGTGGGGGTAAGACTGAGAAAAACTGGAAAAATTGTGTATACTGCACTGAAACAGATGAGGGACTGAATAATTTAAAAGCAATGTATGTCTATCTGTGTTTCATTGACTATGCAAAGGCATTTGACTGTGTAGATCATAACAAACTATGGCTGACTCTGAGAAGAATGGGAATCCCAG
>NW_006399926.1:1792178-1801202 GCF_000299155.1 Elephantulus edwardii
CTCTCCAAAGTACTGAAAAGTAATGATGTCAGTCTGGAGACTAAGGTGTACCTGATCCAGATCATAGTCTTTGCAATTTCTTGCTATGTGTCAGAAAGCTGGACAATGCCTAGGGATGATAGAAAGAGAACTATGCTGTGGTCCTAGAGAAGAGTATTGAGCTGCTAGGAGAACAAACAGGTTCATCCTAGAGAGGATGAGACTAGGCAGCTCCTTGGAGGCAAGGATTCTGAAGCTTCATCTGACATACTTTGGACATGTTGCAAGGTGGGACCAATCCTTGGAGAGGGACGTCATGCTTGGGAGGGTGGAGTGTCAGCACAGGAAAGGAAGACCTTCAATAAGAGGTATTGATTCAGTGACTGGGATAATGGGTGGAGGTGTGTTAGAGACAAAAATATTGGCACAGGATAGAGCAGGGTTTAGGGCTGTTATACATAGGGTCATTATGAGTCACAGGCAACTCGACAGCACATAACAACAACAACAAAGTGAGATCATATATCTGCCCTTTTATAGTGGCAGCTGTTCTATGGGAGAAAGATGGGCAACCCCTGCCTACGGGATTTATGACTCTGAAAATCTGTCAGCTGGGCAGTCAGCTATGAGTTGTTTCAACAGGCATTGGGTTTTGTCATTCCTTGCATATTTTTAGGCATTTTTCTCTAAGTGCATTGTCACGGTAGTTGCTGTGGCTGCCCTGCCCAGATTCTCTTTCTCAGATCACACATCTGCCCTCCGGCTGTTGTGAGGGTTGGTGGCTAACAGCTCACAGACAATCTTTTCATTGGAGAGTTGCCCTCTGTCTTCAGGACTGTCTGATTGGAGAAGTCACAGTCACTCTTTATCCTTGGGAAACCTGGGGCCAATGATTGATAAGTCTCACAGAAGGGCCATACTCTTGCCCTGTGAATGTGACTAATTTTCTTTTAACTTTCCTGCTATAGAGCTGCCTGGGATCAGGCAAAACAGTGTTCTAATGAAACCACCTCCTTGGCTGGCTTTCTACACGGTTCTTAGTCCCCTTCTCCCCAGAACGTTCTCTCAATAAATTATATGCACTAGACTCTTCAGGTTTATGTTTCCAGGGAACTTGCCTTAAGAGAGCTCCTTTCCTTGATCCCTAAGATTTTTTCTGAATTTTTCTGTGAAGATAGGGGAAAAGAGGTGTTGGGAAAGCTGTGGAGGATGAGAGTTCCTATATGACTTTATTCAGGCTGCAAAAGGAAAGAAGGTAATGTAAATTTGCCCAATTTTCTCAGTGATTTCCCTGGAATTCCAGCCATATATATGTTGGGGGTTTTTTTGGTGTCAGCCCACATGATTCTAATGTTTTCTTCATCTTCTTTCTGTATCATCTCTGATTTTTCTTCTAGTATGTTTCCATTGAGGTTCTTGTCTTCCAGCTCACTGATTCTTTGTTCCATCTCTTCTAGAAGAAAATTTCTTAGATATTATGAAGAATGGAGAAATCCGCATCGAAGAAGCTCAGCAAACACTAAAACCGACTGTTGTTATGTGCTGTCAAGTTGCTTGCCATTCATAGTGACCCTGTGTACAATAGCTCTATCCTGTGCCAACTTTATTGTCTCTGACCCCTACCCTCATTTCCCCAGTCATTAAATCAATCCGTCTCATCGAAGGTCTTCATCTTGCGCACTATTTTTTTCACCCTCCCAAGCATGACATACCTCTCCAAGGACTGGTCCCTCCTTGCAACATGTCCAAAGTATGTCAGATGGAACTTCAGAATCCTTGCCTCCAAGGAGCAGCCTAGCTTCACCCTCTCCAAGATGGATCTGTTTGTTCTCCTGGAAGTCCAAGGTATATTCAGTACTTTTCTCCAGCACCACAGCTCAAAGGCATCAATTCTCTTTCTATCATTCCTAGTCATTGTCCCATTTTCTGACGCATAGCAAGTAATTGTATAGACTATGGCCTGGATCAGGCGCCTTAGACTCCAGACTTATGCGATTGCTTCTCAGTACTCTGAAGAGGTCCCTGACAGCAGATTTTCCCAATGCAATTTGTCTTTTGATTTCCTGGTTGCTGGTACTGAGAGGGTTGATTGTGGAGCAAAGTAAACTAAAGCTGTTAACAATCTCAAGCTCTTCACCATCTAGTATAATCTGCCTAGGGGTGAGAATCTTTGTTTTCTTAAAGAAAAACATCAAGACATATCATAGTCAAATTCTCCAAAATAAACAACAAATGCTGGTGAGGTTGCGGGGAAACTGGAACACTTATTAACTGTTGGTGGGAGTGTAAAATGGTGCAATCACTATGGAAGGCTGTATGACGCTTTCTCAAAAAGTTGCAAATAGAAATACCATTTGACCCAGCAATTACTCTACTGGGAATCTACCTTAAAGAAATCATAACTGCCACCGAGGCAGATATATGCACACCCATGTTTATTGCAGCTTTGTTCACAATAGCAAAGGGTTGGAAACAACCTAAGTGCCTGTTGCAGACTGAGGGTAAAGTAATTTTATAATTATTAATAATGAGACAGACAGCCAGGAATGAGATAGAACAGAGAGCATAAAACAGGGGGCCGGCAGTTCTTGACTAAAGACTCCAAGTCATGTTTCTCTGTGTATTTATTGATAATCAGGTGAAGCAAATCATAAAAGGAATTCCTTGTAAATGAAGCCAAGCTCTATCTATTGAAAACCTTCCTTTTAACTCAGGAGGGAGGGGTTAGCAGATGTAAGAATGTGATATACCCTTAAGGATTGCCTTGGTACCTCAGAATGAACTCTAGCTCAGGAAGTAACACTCCCTCTGTAGGGGGCCCTAGCTGTCTACTGTCTGCAGGGAACAAACAGCTCATTTTCTGTGATAAAAGAAATCCCAACTTGTAAATTTTTAATTCCTTCAATTCCTGAACAAGGGTTTTCATATGTTGTTGGCATAAAGTTTGGCTTCCCATAAGTGCCCATCAGCAAATGAATGGATAGAGATGCTGTGGTATATTCACACAATGGAATACTATGCTGCATTGAAAAACAAGGAACTCATAAAATATTATTCAAAATGGGTGACCCTGGAGGACATTATGCTGAGTGAAATATCTCAGTCACAAAAGGACAAATACTGCATAGTGCTACTGTTGTAGAACGGGACTCACATCAGGGTTGGGATGAGACTGAGAAAAATTGGATAAATTATGTTTACTGTATTGAAACAGATGAGGGAGAGAACAGTTTAAAAGCAATATATGATTGGGTATTACGGTTATGACAAGAGTCCAGAATAACGGTTCAAGGTGGAGTGTGCTGGCGAGGGGGTGGGGGAATTGTATACCAATGAAGGAATTTTTCTTTTACTTTTCAAAGAGAAGAGTGAACTGGGGGGCGAGGGGTGGACAGGGAGGAAAATGCAACAATGAATGACTAGAAATCCAAAATCTCTGTAAATGTTCATTAAAATTAAAAAAAAAATTTCTAGGAAAAAAGTGAGACAGCTCTGAACCTGAAAAATATGCAAACCCTCTCAACATTCACTCTTCTGTCTGGTTGTTTTTTACCTTTTTGGAGTTCCTAATCTTGAGGGTTTAAAAAGCTTTCTCAGACCTCTGGGGGTGCCAACAACCCACACACTGGCCCCAGGTCTTAGAGACATACTCTTATACAAAGACAAGAAAAAATGTTCAGAGAGTGAAAGAGAAAGAGGGCAGGAAGAAAACAGAGGTGGTTACAAAAGAAGAAAAATCAGTCATTCAGGCCATCCATAAAAGTAAAGTTTGCATTCTTTAGCAGCTAAAGGATTGCACTCTCATTTCTTGTGTTTCTGTTTAAACTTTAACTTGGCGTTCCTGAGGAGCCCCTTTGAGCGGCACCAGTGGTGGTGGCTTTTGAGCTGCCCTGACCCAGGGTCTTCCTCACTTGTGAGCTTTGCTTTGATCTCATCCACTGACTTCTTTCTTTTGTGGCAGCGACTACATAAATATTCTCAAAAGATGGTCAAATTCCAGCAGGAATGAAGCTAATTCTAAAACTTAGCCTCACTTGTAGATGACCTTAACATATTTTTCAAATTTCTCTGGTGTTCCTTGTGTGTTGGTTGGTGGGTTGTCAAGGATGAGCCTCGCCTCTACATTGTCTAGAAGGGCCCTCCCTGTGCACCTTGTCTTCCTTGCTGTGTTTGAAGTCCTCATCTGTCTCCTGTCTTCTGTTTCCCTCCAGCCAGACAATGACCCCTTGCTCTGCTTCAGAACAAACCTATAACTGACCCTCCCATGGGTTTTCAGAGGCTGTAAATCTCACAAAATGAGATTACTCATCTTTCTCCCACAGAGCAGCTGGTGGATTTGACCTGTGTGCCTTTGGGTTGGCAGCACAGCTCTTTACCACTAGGCCACCAGAGTTCATTTGAGTACCTCCCACAATATTGCCAACTTTTCCATGATGCTGTTGCACCTTAAAAGACCAGTGTAAACATAACTTCTATAAATGCGTGCACTTCCTTTATTGCAGTGGTCTGGAACTGAACTCACAAAATATCCACAGTATGCCTGCATAAAGAAATTAAACCTGTGAATCAGAAAATTGTAGTGTAGGAGTGAAAGGGTGCGAATAAGATGCATCTTGGAGGTGAGCTCTGGTGACCTAGTGGCAAGAAGCTGCACTGCAATCCCGGAGGTGAGTGGTTTGAATCTACCAGATGCTCTGCTAGAGAACAAGGGACAATTTCCTTCCGTACCAGTCAGGTCTGATTTGACGGTATACACATAAAAAATTTAAAAAAAATTTTTTAAAAAAGGATGCATCTTGGAGGAAGGTCAATGAGCTGAAAACACCGGTGTGATGTTTCAGACCCAGCGGTGAAAGTCTTTGAAAAAAGGATGATACAGAGATGAGGTATGATCATGTCCCCGCAACTGAACTTGGCAGCCTCGGCCATTGGTAGAGTTGTAGACAGTGTCCAGGACATGTCAAGTTTGTCCCGTGTTTCTTTTAGCTAAGAGAAAAGGAGGAGAGATCAGTTTAAGGTCAAGGATCTCACACCATTCAGAACATGGGAGGTCACTCTGCCTTTGCTCCTAAGTGTGTCCTCTTACTCTGAGAGTGGATGAGACAGTCACATTCCCTTTCTCATTCATTGTCATAAACTATAATCACTAATGCAAGGAGCCTCTGGTATATTCCCTCCAACTTTTCCCCAGATACCCACTCTTCAGTCCCTATGTCCTCTCAAAAGTGGTTGTCATAGCTATGGGAGAGGGTGGTCCCTATGGGAGGCTAATGTATTTAATGAGGAGTCCTCTGAAGAACATGGGAGGAAGAGAGTTTTCTCTCTCTCTCTCTCTCTCTCTCTCTCTCTCTCTCTCTCTCTCCCCCTCCCTCCCTCCCTCCCTCCCTCCCTCCCTCCCTCTCTCTCTCTCTCTCTCACACACACACACACACACACACACACACACCCCTCCTTAGCTGCACCTGCTCCATTTCCTCTCCCCAGCCTTCACCAATAGAATTAGTGAAGAAGGGAGTGGATTCAAATTCAGAAAATGAGACAAATCTCTAAAGGGCACTGAGATAGGAAAAATATAGATTTGAGACCTTTGGTGGTTTTAATCATAAGGAGTTGCACAGCTAACCCAAAAATGGTGCTTCTCTGAGGCATTTTGAATCCCCAACCTGCTCTACAGGAGAAAGATAGGCAATCTCATCCATTGCAATTTATAGCCTTAGAAACCTACTTGAGGGTCAGCTATGAGTTGGTTCTGACCCGATGGCAATGAGTTTTGAGATTCCAGAATGCACCTTGTAATTTCAATGTACCTGAAGGCAATCTGTTAAGAAACAGAAAGCAGTCAATTTGCTACCAACTTCAGGTGACCAAGTAGATTCTAGGAGTAAGAAAAAGTCTCTCAGTATCTGTTCCCAAAGCCTGTGTCCTGGCTGAGCCTTTTCAACTAACTTCACCTTCTCCTCTCATCCTGTTATGCATTCAACTGTGTCCTCCCAAAATATGTATTAAAATCTTAAACCCTGTGCTTGTGATCTGATTTGGAAATAAAGCTTTCTTTTGCTATGTTAATCAGTCATTCCAAAGTAGGGCAGACTCTAAATCTAATAAATTTCTGAGTTATGTAAAGAATAGAATAGATTCAAACACATAGAAGGTGAGGGGACCAAACAAGATGTGAAGATCTATCTACAAGAAAGGAATGACAAGACTCTTCAGCTGAGGCCAAAAAGTAGAAGAAAGGAGGAAGGAAGTAGAAGAAACTGACATGCCTGAGACCCTGATGGGATTTTAGCCTCCAGAACGGCAAGAAAGTGAGTTTCTTTTTAAAAAATCCACCTGCTTGTGGTATTTCTTGTGGTATTAGTCAAACACAAATACACGACTCTTGATAAAATCACAGGTTAAAAAAATCATAAATAACATTTTTAGAGAAATAAAATATGGATTGTATATTATAATACAGTTTCAAGGTATTAAGTCAATGCTAAACTTCCTGAGGGTGATGATGGTGTTATGGTTGTGAAAAAGACTGTCCTTGTTCTTGGGAGAGACATTCTGTTTGTTGTTATGTTCTGTCAAGTCAGAACTGACTCATAGCTGACCCTTCAGTTGGTTCTGAGAGGCAGTGAATCACATGGGAGAATGCCCATCTTTCTCCCTCAGAACAGTGAGTTGGATTCAAACTGCATGCCTTTGACTTAGCAGTGCAATTAAATAGCACTAAACTATTAGAGTGTGTATATACATATACATATACATATACATATACATATACATATACATATACATATACATAATTTGTTGTTGTGTACTATAGAGTCAGAACTGACTCATACCTGACCCTCTGGCAGGTTTTTCAGAGGCAGTTAATCTTGTTAAAAGAGAATGCCTATTCTCCCGTGGAGTAGCCTTGAACCACGTGCCTTCGGGATTGTAGCACAGCTTCCTGCCACTAGGCCATCAGAGAGAGAGAGAGAGAGAGAGAGATAAATAACATATACATACACATTATATAAAATATGCATGTATATGTATTATATATAATAATATATAATTATATATACACATTATATATAATACGTGTGTATACTCAATATATATGTATGTATACACTATATATATATCTACATATCTTAATCTCCATATGTTGTTCTGTTCCATTGACTTGACCGAGAGTCCTACTGACACTATGAACAACAGATCTGAACCTGGCCCTATCCCATGCCAGCCTCACCATTTCTAATATACTTGAACACATTTTTACAGTCATTATGTCAAACCATCTTGTTGGTGGTCTTTCTCTCCTACACTGAGCCTCAACTTTCCCAGCATGATGTCCTCCAAGGACTAGCCCTTTCTAATAATATACTCAAAGTATGTGAAACAAGCCTTCACCATCTTTGCTTCCAAGGAGGACCCTGGTCACACTTTCTCTGAGACACACTTATTTGTTCTTTTGTACCACATGGCGTATTCAGTAATCTTTTCCAACACCACGACTCAAAGACATCAATTCTTCTGTCATCCTTAGTCATTATCCAACTTCCAAATGCATAGCAAGGAATCAAAAAGATCATGGCTTGGATCAGGCGCAGCTTATTCTTAAAACGGACATTCTTGTTCTTCAGCACTTTGGAGAGGTCCCTGACAGGAGATTTTTCCAATGTGTGACACATCTTTTGATTTCTTAGTTGATAGTACCAATCATGTTGATTGTGGATCCAAGTAAGAGGAAATAACGGACAACTTCAATCTTTTCTCCATCTATCGTGATATTACCTATTGGTCTAATGGGGAAGATTTTTATTTTCTTGATGTTGAGATGTAATTAATATTGAAGTCTGTAGTCTTTGGTCTTCTGTAGCAAGTGCTTAAAATACTCCTGTCAGCAAGCAAGGTTTTGTCATCTGTATAATGCAGTCTTACTCTAATTGTAATGCCACATTCTTCTTCATAGAGTCTGGCTTTACATGTAATTGGGGTTGTATTTTTTTTTTTGCATACAAATTAAAAAGGTATGGAGAAAGGATACTGTTCTGACACACATCTTTCTTGATTTTAAACCATGCAGTGTTCCCTTGATCTGATCAAACAACCGCCTCTTGGTCTAGGTATAGGTTTCACATAAGCTCAGTTAAGTGCTCTGGTATCCCATTTTCATTGTTAGCCATAATATGTTGTGATCCATACAGTCAAATGTCTTTGCATAGTCAATAAAACACAAATAGACATCCTTTTGATAGTCTCTGCTTTCAGCCAAGATCCATCTGATATTAGCAATGATATGATTAATGTTTAATTAATAATTGGTGACTAGAACACAAAAGTTGAGAAAAAAGAAGAACTGGTAGTTGGAAATTACAGGCGTGGTGACAGAAATGGGGCTGGGGACCAAATGACTGAATTTGGCACAGTCAATGATTTCTTTCTTGGATCTTTCTTTAAAAAACACAACAAAATACACTAAAGAAACCATAACTGCCACCCAAGCAGATATATGCATATCCATGTTTATTACAGCTTTGTTCACAATAGAAAGAGCTGGAAACAACCCAAGTGTCCATCAACAAACAAATGGATAGGGAAGCTCTTGTATATTCACACAATGGAATACTATGCAGCATTGAAAAACAAGGAAACCATGAATTAGGCACAATGGATGACTCTGGAGGACATCACCTTGAGTGAAATATCTCAGTCACAAAAGGACAAATATTGTATAGAGTCACTGTTGTTAAACAGGACTGACATCGGGGTTGAGGGAAGACAGAAAAGGAGGGGAGGAGTGACGTATACTACATTGAAACAGATGGGGGAGAGAACTACTTAAAAGGGATATATGATTGGGTATTATTGTCATGACAGAAGTCCAGAGTGAAGGTTGCATAGTGGAGTGGACTTATGGGGAGGGATTGTATATTAATGAAAAAAATTGTCTTTTACTTTTCAAAGAGAAGAACGAACTGGAGAGAAGGAGTGAGCAGGGAGAAAAGAGCAACAGTGAATGACTGCAGGGGGAAAAAACAACCCCATAACAAAATACAGTGA
>NW_006399926.1:1811362-1867261 GCF_000299155.1 Elephantulus edwardii
AACAGCAACAATAATAATATGCACAGATATACATTAAAAAGATATAGATTTAATCTATAGGAGATCCCATTCATCAATTTTATCCTCTCCAGATTGTGCATTTCTGGCATTATTTGGCAGCGTCTTTATGTCATAGAGTAGGCCGCCTAAGCTTGATCCCAGTTTGTCTCTTATGAACTTTATGGTTTTGGGATTTACTCCTAGGTCTCTGATACACCTTGAATTGATTTTTGTGTATGGTGTGAGATGTGGATCCTGTTTTCAGCTTTCTGCAAGTAGCAGTTCCGTTTTGTCAGCACCATTTGTTGAAGAGGTCATTTCTCCCTTTGATACGTTTTATTTTCTTGTTGAATATCAGTTGATCATAGATAGATGGTTCCATTCCCGGGTTCTCAATACTGTTTCATTGGTCTATGTCGTTGTAACAATACCATACTGTTTTGGTTACTACCACTGTGTAGTAGGTTGGTTTGTTGTTTTTGTTTTCCCCCAACTTTTAAAAACAATTATTTTCTACTGATTTATTTACAAAATTTGAATACCTTGCTTTTCACAAAAGATCTTTCCCATTTCCCTCACCCCACCTACCCATCAAATAACACCCTATCCGCCCACTCATCCTTGCCACTCTACTTCCACCCCCTGCCTTGGATCCTCATACTTGGATCCTCCATATTTCCTGGCTCTACTTAGTGAGCACATTCAGGGTAGTGTCTGTTTGTTGAAATAAATCAATTGGTATGCCATCAACTCCTGGAGCCTTGTTTTTTGCCAGTTCCTTCAGAGCAACTTGAACTTCCTCCTTCATCACCATAGGCTCTTGCTCATGTTATTTCATGAAATTCCTCTGTGTCAGCCAATTCCTTCTGATACAGTGACTTTGTGTACCCCTTCCATCTTCTTTTGATACTTCCTGGACCATTCAACATTCTACCCAAACTATCCTTACTATATGGCTCTTATTATTTACTTTGTTAATGTGGTGGATTATGTTCATTGGTTTTCTTATGTTGAACCATCCTTGCATACCTGTTATGAATCCCACTTGGACATGGTGAATTTTTTTAATGTACTTTTAGATTTTATTGAATTTTTGCATTTATATTCATGAGAGTTATTGGTCTGTAGTTTTCTTTCTTGGTAATATCTTTGCCTGGTTTTGGTATTAGGGTTGTGCTTGCTATGTAGAATGACTCTGGGAGTGTTCCTTCTTTTTCACGGTTTTGAAATAGTTTAAGTAGAATTGGTGATAGATCCTCTCTGAATCTTTGGTAGAATTCAGCTGTGAAATCATCTGGTCCAGGTCTTTTCTTATGGGGAAGTCTTTTTATCACCTTTTCCATTTCTTCTTTTGTGATGAGTCTGTTCAAGTGTTCTATATCTATCCTTGTCAATCTGGGTAGGGCATGTATTTCAAGAAATTTGTCCATTTCCTCTAGGTTTTCAAATATATCAAGTATAGCTTCTTTTAGTATTCTGATATTATTGATTTAATTTCCTCTGGTTCTCTTGTGATGTCACCTCTATAATTTCTTAATCAGGTTATTTGTGTCTTCTTTCCCTTCCCCCCTTTTGTTAAATTTTCCAGTGATTTGTCAATTTTATTGACTCTTTTGAAAAGCCAGTTCCTGGACTTATTGATGGCTCAATTGCTTTTATGTTTTCTATCTCAATGATTTCAGCTCTTGTTCCAATAATTTCTTTTCATCTAGAGACTATAGGATTAGATTGTTGTTCTTTTTCTAGTTGATGAAGGTGTTGAGTTAGATAATTGATTTTTCTTCTTCCTTTTTAATGTGTTTGCCTATTGCTATTAACTGCCCTCTGAGGACGGCCTTAGCTGTATCCCAGAGGTTTTGGTATGTTGTATTTTCACTTTCATTTGTTTCAAGGAAATTTTTCATTTTATTCCTTATTTCTTTTATAACCCCACCATGTTCTAACAGAGAGTTATTTAGCTTCCACATGGATGATTTTGTAATCTTTAAGCTCCCATGTTGCAGACTGAGGGTAAAGCATATTAATAAGTATTAATAACAAGACAGAACACCAAGAAAGTATAAGTAAAAAGAGGTAAAGCAGGAGGTGAACATTTATCAAACAACTGAAGCACCTATCTCAGCTTCCCTCTGCCTTTATTGAAAATTGCCAGGGAGCAAACCACAAAGAGAATTCTATGCAAATGAAGATAAGGTCTTTCCATTGAAAACCTTATGCTTGACTCAGGAGGGACAGGTTAGCAAATACAAGAATCATGTAAACACCTAAGGTTTGCTTTAGTGCCTTTCCCTGTAAACATTTAAGCTTTGTCTTAGTGCTTCAGGATGAATGTCCGTTTATATCTATGCCTCTGTTATATCCTGATATGGCATTTGGTTTATTATAAATGTTTAGTATGAAATTTGGCTTCCCACATTCCTGTGGTTAATTTCTAGTTTTATGGCATTGTGATCTGAGAAGATACTCTGTATTATTTCAATGGTTTTTTTAATTTGTTGAGGCTTGCTTTTTGTCCTAATATGTGATCTATTCTGGAGAACATACCTTATGTACTTGAGAAGAAAGTGAAAGTTTTATTTGGGTGCAGTTCCCTGAATACATCCACAAAGTTGAGTTGGCTGATTGTGTAGTTCCAGTCTTCTGCATCTTTGCTGAGTTTCTTTTGGATTGACCTATCCTTTGGTGATAGTGGTGTGTTGAAATCTCCCACCACTATTGTGGTATTGTCTATTTCTTTCTTTTATTCTGTTAACTATTTTTTATGTATTATGCAGGTCTATCATTTGGTACATAAACATTGACCAAGGTTATGTCTCCTCAAGCTATTGTGCCTTTAATTGGTATGGAATGCTCTTCCTTATCTTTTATGGCAGTTTTCATTCTGAAGTCTATTTTGTCAGAGATTAGTACTGCCACTCCTGCTTTTTTGTGGTTGACATTTTCTTGGTATATTTTTTCCCATCCTTTGATTGAGTTTGTCTTTTCCTCCATTTTTCAGATGTGTCTCTTGTAGGCAACATATTGATGGGCTTTATTTTTTTATCCATTCTGTTACTGTTACTCTTCTTCCTTTAATTGACACATTTAGTCTATTCACATTAAGTGTGATTACTGTCAGGCCAGGTTTTACTGTTGCCATTTTGCTGTGTTTCTTTTTCTGTTGTTTCTGATAGTTCATCCACTTTCCTTTGGTGACTCTGTGTGAAGGACTTCGCTTAAAATTTCTTGTAGTTTTGGGCTTGTTTTCACAAACTCCTTAAGTGCCTTCTTTTCTGCAAAAGATCTAATTTCTCCTTCATATTTGATGGAGCTGGGTACAGGATCCATGGTTGACAATTGTTTTCTTTCAACTTTCTGTATATTCCATCCCATTGTCTTCTAGTTAACATGGTTTTTGCTGAAAAATCAGAACTTAATCTAATTGTTTCCCCTTTATAGGTGGCTTTTTAATTTTCTCATACTGCTTTTAGAATTCTATCCTTATCTTTTAATTTGGGGAATTTGACTATGATATGTCTTTATCTTTTTCTTTTTGCGTCTAGTCTATTTGGTCTTTTTTTTATTTTTTTAGTCTATTTGGTCTTAACTGTGCTTCTTTCATGTATATTTTCCCATTCTTAAAAACACCTGGGAAGGTTTTTTTTAGTACTTCTTTCATAATTTTCTCAGTGATTTCCCTGTCACTCCCCTCTTCTGGAATTCCAGTCATACTTATGTTATTCCAATTTATGTTATCCCACATGGTTCTAATGTTTTCTTTATTTTATTTGTGTCTCATATCTGATTTTTCTTCTAATATATTTCCAGTGAACATCTTATCTTCCAACTCACTGACTCTGTTTCATCTCTACAGTTCTATTTTTTTGTGCTACTGGCATGTTGGACACTTCTGACATTTCAGTCTTAATATTCTGGATTGCATTTTCATGCTTTTCTGTTATTTCTAGTACTATGTTGGTGGTACTTTCTTTGTCTTGTGATGATTTTTTTAAGTTCTTGTACTTCTTTATCTATACTACCAATTCTTTCTTCCATCTTTTGCGTTTTCGTCCATAGCTGTTCAAGTTGCTCCTCACCAATATATTTCTTCTGGACTCTTCTCTATGGGATATTTGCTTTCTTAATTGCATCTTTTCCCCTCTTCTTCTGTAGCTGTTCAAATAACACCACATCAACATATTTCTTCTGGTTCTCTCTATCTGAGGTATTCATTGGGTCTGCTTTTTTAGAAGACAAGTTATTTTGTTTTGTCATGATAGAAAGAGAATTGATGCCTTTGAGCTGTGGTGCTGGAGCAGAGTGTTGAATATACCATGGACTGTTAGGAGAACAAACAGGTTTGTTTTGGAGAGCGTGAAGCCAGAATGCTCCTTGGAGTCAAGGATTCTGAAGTTTCATTTGACATACTTTGGGCATGTTGCAAGGAGGGACTGGTCCTTGGAGAAGGACATCATGTTCAGGAGAGTAGAGGGACAGCGCAGGAGAGGAAGACCTTCAATGAGATGGATCGATTCTGTGATTGGGGTGGTGGGAATAAGTGTGTTTGAGAAGGCCAGGTTGGCACAGGTATTTAGGGCTCTTGTACATAAGGTCGCTATGAGTCGCAAGCGACTCGATGGCACATAACAACAACAGCAACATGATAACTGAGGCAGACTGCTGCTTTCTTCATATTATGTGAGTCTTTTCTTAATAGATGTTAAGTTGTTGTAATTATATGGTGACCAAGAGTATGGCAATGTTTTGTGAAGGACCTGTATATTTGTGTCTCCCTGTGGGCCTTTGGCCAAACAGCAGTGATTCCCACACTGTGTTGCTCATGTCTGTAGCATGCCTGTGCTATGCCTCCCACTTAATTTTTATTTTATAGAGGTGCTCTGCTTATTCAGGGGTCTCTTTCCTCTCCAAATAAACTAGATAATTTCCCTTTCGATCTCCTTGAAAATATATATTTGGTATCTGTATTAGGATTGCATTGAACATGTAGATTGCTTTTGGTAGTACTGTCATCTTCACAATATTGATTCTTTTACTCCATGAAGAGGGAACATTTTCCCATTTATTTAGGTCTTTTATTGTATCTCACAGGGATTTCCTAAAGATTAAATCCCTGTGCACATTTTTCAACAGACTGAAAAGAAATCCTATTGACTAAGGAAAAAATATTAGCAATACTACTTCAGACAAGGATCTCATATCAAAAGTTTACAGAATCCTTCAGGACCTCCACAGGAAAAAGACTGATAACACATTACAAAATGGGCAAAAACATGGAAATACTTTTCACAGAGGGAGGTATTCAGATGGCCAACAGACACATAAAGAAATGCTCAAAATCACTGGCAATAAAAGCGATGAAAATCAAAACCACAATGAGATACCATCTTAACCCAGTAGCAATGGCAACATTTAGCAGGACAGCAAGTAATAAATGTTGGGGAGGATGCGGATAGATAGGAACTCTTATACACTGTTGGTGGGATTGAAAAGTAGTACAAACACTTTGGCTGTTGTTGTGTACCCGGCAGGTTTTCAGAGGAAGTTAATCACACGAGAGGAGATTGCCTAGCCTCCTGCAAAGCAGCTGATGGATTCAACCTGCATGCCTTCAGGATTGCAGTGGCATTTCTTCAAAAAGCTAAACATAGAAACTCCATATGACCCAGTTATTCCACTGCTTGGAATATACTGCAAGAAAATTAGAACTGAGGCACAAATGGAGACTTGTACACCAATGTTTATAGCAGCATTATTCATCATTGTAAAAACATGGAAACAGCTCAGATGTCCAAGCCCAAGCAAATGGATTGAGAAATTATGGTACATTCACATGACAGACTACTATGCAGCATGCAATGATTTTTTTGAAAATCACAACCAAACTTGGGAAGTACTCAAGAGCATAATGGTAAGTGAACTAAGTTCCACAAGGACAAAAACTGCATAAGACCATTATTGAAGAAATAAAAAGATAACTATTAAACCATGTATGACAATCCAAGGGGCCGAGGGTAGGAGCAGAGGGGTGAGGATGAGCAGGGGGATAATCATAAGGTCACACAATTTTATGTGTAAATGGAGGGGTGGGTAAAGGAAATGGGAAAAATTCAGTGTGAAAAACAATGTATATGAACTTTATAAGTAAAACAGTATAAAATTTAAAAAAAAGAATATATGAAGAAGACTGTAGTGTCAGAATTGAGAAAGACTCATTATCAGCTTGCATTATGGAGATGACATACCTTGCTCACTGAAAGTGAAAAAGACCTGAAGCACTTAGTGAAGAAGATCAAAGACAACATCCTTCAATAGAGATTACATCTCTGTATCAAAGAACCAGAAATCCTCACCACTGTACCAATAGGCAACGACATGATAGAAGCAGAAAATATTCAAGCTATCAATGACTTCATTTTACTTGGATCCACAATCAACACTCATGGTAGCAGCTATTAAAAAATCAAATGATATGTTGCATTGGGAAAAATCTACTGTCAAGAGCCTGACCAAAATGCTAAAGAGCAAGGATGGCAGTTTGAAGACTAAGGTGTGCCTGATTCAAGTCATAGTATTTTCAATTACTTCCTATTCAACTGAAAGTTGGACAAGGAATAAAGAAGACCAAAGACAAATCGATGCCTTTTGAATTGTGATTGTTGGTAGGGAGTATTGAGGAGACCACAGATTGACAAAAGAACAACAAAGCTATCCTTGGGGAAGTGCCTGTCTCACATACTTTAGGCATGTTTTCATAACGGTCTAATCTCTAGAAGAAAGACATCATCCTGAGAAAGGTGGAGGGTTAGCAAAAGAGAGGAAAACCATCAGCTAGAAGGACTGACACAGTCACCGTAACAATGAGGTCAAGCATGTGGGAGATCATGAGAATAGGGCAAGGGGCACACATCTGTTGTTCTTACGGTCGCCATGAGTCATAGTGGACTCGACACAACAACAACAAATAAAGCTCAGGGCTTGGACATAGGAGATGACTAAATTTGTCGCTCTAAGATAGAATGAACACAGGATACCCTGAGAGAAATAGTTTTTCTCCAATTCCTTGTTCTCCTCTGACCACATAGACACACTCATTTTAGATACACGACTTCAATCTCTAGCTTTGTTAATGTTTCGAAGTACTTAATCAGATACTGGTTACATATAGTCATGGCAAGTCAACTTGAAAAGACACCAAAATGGGCAGAATAACAAGGGCATGAAAGACGTACAAATAAGTCTCAGAAGCCCTTCCATCCTCGACTCAAGCCGACAGTAGCTTGCTCATGAACTACAACTCCCACAAGGCAACGGGAAGCGACCCGAAGTTTCCGGCTAGATCTTACTTCCGGTCTTTTGGATGCTGACGCTCTTTTCCGGTCTTGGTGGCACCCGAAAGGATTTTGGGATGCTCGAGGTGAGCTCTATGGGGGTCTGTTCGTAGGGTGCAGAGTCGTGTGTTCTGGATCATCTAGCGCCTTGCGGCTGGGTGTTAGCTTGAGGAAGGCTAGTAGAAGAGGGGCGCCCCGACGTGTGTCATGTAACCTTGACAAGGAGGAGAGGGGCTAGAGCTAGCTGAGCCACTCCACTCCTTACCTGGGAAACACAGAAAAAGGCTTGGGAACTAGGACGAATGAGATTCCATGGTTCACCCTGGAATGGGTTCACCCTGGAATGGGTGAAAAGCGGGCGCAGTTGGATTCCACTGGAGCCGGGCTGAGGGAAAATTGCAGCGGGACTGCAGGCGCCCGGGAGACTGCTTGGTGTAAGGGAAAGTGTAGAAGTTGTTGCAGGTCTAGGATTGGCTGGAATCAGGATTCCCTGGCTCCTGACAGTAAAAGAGCAGTAGATATATTCTAGTGCTTAGACACGTTGATCACCAGCTGCCAGCAGAGAGGAGCGTTTTGGAAATGATCCAACTCTGATACTGTATAGACCGCTGCTGCTACTGCTGCTGCTTTGACAGTATCAAAAGAGCTCTAGGACTTTATAAAGGAGACCTGTCAGGAGGATCTGGACATTGCTTACATTCTTGGATTAATTACTCTCTTTCTCTTTTTCTCCCAAAGATGAGGTGGCTGGCATTTTTGGTGTTTGCTCTGTTTACTGTCACCCAAGCAGAGGAAGGGGCCAGACTTTTGGCCTCTAAATCACTGCTGAACAGATATGCTGTGGAGGGGCGAGACTTGACCTTACAGTACAATATCTATAATGTTGGCTCAAGGTAAGGAACTGAGAGCTTGGAGCTGCTGTTTTGGATTCTTTTGGGCTGTGTTACGGATTCTCAGATATACCAGCTGAGAAAGGTGGTGAGATTTCTCTTTCAGAGATCTCCAGTATCAGATATCATGAAAAAGTTAATTTTGAAATAATAGAATATTCTACTTTTTGGGGTGGAAGTGTTTCAGAAATGGGTAGAAATACAAACTCTGAAATCATAGGAGGAGATGTGTAAAAAGAAGATGAGATGTGAGATACACCCACTTATCAACATGGTTAGGTTTCAAAGATCAAGTCTTTATGTGAAAATAATTGTTATGCAAAAATAGAAGATGATAGCATCCCTATATAACTTCTAGATTACATCATTACATAATAATTGTCAAATCATTGAAAACATGACCCAGCCTTGTACCTGCATAACCTTAACCATCACTCACCTCATCCCTCAAGCATTCATACATCATTAATGTCCACAGTTGTTGAACAGATTTTGTACTATTGCCATGAATATGAAATGTCAGGAAACAAGATAAATAAGGTGCAAAAGTTTAAAGTTTTAGCCTCCTTTTCAAAGGAGAAATGTGACTCTTTTTGTTGCCTTTTATTTTCTTTAATTTCTCTTTTATATACATCTTGCTCCTTTCCCCCCTCTTTTCTACACATATACATAAGGAGAAATTAAGGTGAGACTAGATTTGCACCCATTTCTTCCTAGAGTCTCAAGTATTTTTGTGTTTCTGAGCCATAGAATCTAATCTTGGACCTGAATTCTTCAATGCAATAAGCCCATTATGTAACTGATAGCTGTATTCTACAGTTCTATTTCAGGATAATGGGGTAGATTTAAATGTCACTTGTTTTGATTTTATTTCCTTTCCTTATTAACCCTCATTGTTTCCTCTTTTTTTTCTAGTGCTGCATTAGATGTAGAATTATCTGATGATTCTTTCCCTCCAGAAGACTTCGGCATTGTCTCTGGAATGCTCAATGTCAAATGGGACCGAATTGCCCCGTATCCTCTTGGCACTGGGTTATGAAGGCTGGTGGCAGGGAGGGAAGGTTGCCAGCAGACAGGGTGGGCAGTGCCGTTCTCCTGCCATCTCTTTGGAAAGGATGCGGCAAGAGAGACTGGTGCATGGTTTAGGGTAGAGCTGAGGAAGGAGGTTTTTGAAGTTCAGGTTATAAAGCCCTGAAGCATAGAGGGAGGATGCAGACTCTTATAAAAATGTTTTATAGCCAGACAGGAATATTAGGTGCTTTTAAAAGAAATTTATTTGGATGCTGGCATGGACCTGGCATTAAAACTTGCTTTCATTCAATGAGTCTCTTGTTCCAGCCTATCACTTATTTTCTATGTAGTTTGAATTATTTTTTTTTCTTGTGAATGAAATATATATATAAATTTTCCAGAATATGTAAGTGATCTCTTTGTTTTATGTTTTTGTAGTTTTAAGAACTTTTTTCAATTATGTTATTGTTGTGTACTGTAGAGTCAGAACCAACCCATAGCTCATCTTCTGCTGGGTTTTCAGAGGCAGTTAATCACAGGAGGAGAAATTGCCCATCCTTCTCCCATGGAGCAGCTGGTGGCTTCAAACTGTGTGCCTTTGGGATTGCAGCATAGATTCTTGCCCCTCGGCACCAGAGCTCCCTTCCTTCAGTTATAGACAATGAAAAGTTTTGTGTGTGTTGCAAGGGAGGGGTAAGTTATTTTAATTTTTCATCTGTAACATATTGCTTTGAAAAGTTACTTCAGAAACCTTAATATTGATTACATCATCCAAACTAAACCTACCAACATTGATTCCAGCCCATGGAATCATGGAAACACTGGATTTCCAAGGCTGTAATTTTTTTTAAAAAAAATTGATTCATTGTTGCCCATTTTCTTCCCTCCCTACCTCCCCCTTCCACTAGTCTACTTTGCAGTGCACTTCTTGTTCCAGATTGTTGTCATACATATAATACCTAATTCCTTTCAGAACATACTAAACGCAAGGAACTGGCCCCATCTTTGTCCTGTGAAGAAGCTGCTGGTTTGTAACTGCCATGTTTTGATTTAGCAGCCCAGTGCTTTACCTACTGTGCCACCAGCTCTTCTGAATACATCTTAGACCCACTATGATACTGATAGATGCCATCAAGTCAACCAGCACTCAGAGAGACCCTGTGAATATCAGCTCTGACCTTTGCCCTGTGCTGTGCTATCCTCATGACCTCTGACCTGTCAGAGGTCACTGTCAGTTCATCTTGTTGGAGGTCTTTTTCTCCTTCACTCATCCTCTCCCTTTCCCAGCATGATGTCTCTTCAGGGACTGGTTCCTACTAAAAATATGCCAAAAATAAGTTACTAGAAAAACATTCTACATTATTTTCAAGTTTTAGAAACTTTTTAAAAAGAGTATTAAGAGTATGAAAACACTATTATGTCAAAACACCCCAAATGTATACATAATAGATTTTTATGTCCATCATAGATATTTTCATAAATTTTGAGGTACTAGTACAATTTTTTTGCAGTTTTAATATTTTAAGCTAATAAATGTGGCAAATGATAAGTTTTACATCTGTTCAAAATACAGATATTTAAACAAACAAAAAAAAACACTATATGTGTTGGCAACTGTTTTTTGAATGGTGCACTTAGTCCACAAATTGAAAGGTGGGTTGTAAAAATTTTGGCTTCATCATTGTCCTTAACTCTTGGCCCAGTGCCAGCAACGTCTCACACACCGTGGTCCTGCGTCCTCTGAAGGCTGGCTACTTCAACTTTACTTCAGCAACCATTACCTACCTGGCCCAGGAAGATGGACCTGTTGTGGTGAGTTTCCTTATATCTTAGCTACATGAGGTTCAAGTCTCAAATTCGCCGACCCAACCCAATTTTACTATGTTTTTCCTTGAAAACATGTAGAAAATTTCCACAGCAGCTACTGAAATTTTAGGAAGATAAGATTGAACCAGAACCTAGGGAAGGAAGAAGGTGACTTTAAAGCTATAAAGTACCAGGATAGAGCATTTGTGCTGGATGAAAGAGAACCTATTTATCTCTTTGTCTTTCAGTCTGGAATATGGCATTTGTTGCATCTTCATGCCGTTGCCAGCTTATTCCCAGTCCCTGCTGTGACCCGTGCCTTCCCTTTGCTGGGACAGTTCTGCTGACCACTTGGAGGCGAGCTTTTTTGCCTGCTAGTGCACACCTGTAGTCCAGCTGTCTGCTGCCTCTCCAGCTTTCTCTCCCACCCTGTCCACACAGATCCTCCTAAGTGAGCCAAGCTCCTTGTTATTCCCCTTCCTGCTCTTAGTGCCTGTTCTTTGCTCTTTGTTCTTTATTTGAGCACTCTCCACTTCATTATCCAAAGCCTTCCCAAGACCCAGACTTGAGCTGCATCTCCCTGGTTGTAGCTTCTGCTTCTTAGAATCGTGTTGCTGCTTTCTGTTCATTCTCAGTAAAATGCGCTGACTGCGTCTGCCCTTCTGTGACACAAGGTGTGGCACTTAAGCATCCAATTACTCTCTGCCTTCAGTCCTTCCTTATATGTAAATATTCGTTCCACAGTTTAATTTTTTTTTTTTTAATTTTATTATTTGTGTATACCGTCAAATCAGATCTGACTGGTACAGGAGGAGATTGTCCCTCCTTCCCCGGCAGAGCATCTGGTGGATTCGAACTGTGCGCCTCTGGGATTGTGACAGTTTAATTTTAAATACCTTGAAGCCATGGACTTTTTTTCAGATTTTTCTTTCCCAAATTTCTATATGTATAATAGAAGCTCAGTAGTACAGTCTCTTGTTGATTCATCAATGAAGTGGTCTGAATACATTTATTAAGCCCATAGAGTGCTTGATTTTGGAAAAATAGCAAGAAGATTAAGACACTGCCTCATCTCATCCTTAAAAAGCTTAGGGCTTGAGTATAAAGACCCTGACAAGCCCACACTAATGAACTTTAGGCTACTTAGTGAGGGCACTTTGGGAAAGGGATGTAACAGCCAGCCATAGAACTAAAAGAAATCAAGAGATTTCCCAACACTCAGTGAAGCTTCTAAATTATATACATTTTCTTTCATGACTCACAGGGACTCATTACCTCTCAGTTATGATTTTCATCATGTGTCATTTTTCCTGTCAGAACCAATCTTAGAATTCTTTGGTTTTCACTGGCACTTGATGAGTTAATATATAATGAAATCAAAGGCTAAGTTATATAGTCTTAGAACAAATTTGTTTGCAGTGTGCTTCAAACTTGGCCTCATCTCCAAGACAAAGGACTGTGGGCCAGATTCTGACCCTTCTCTAGTAATGTACTTTTGGGTAGGGCTTTAAACTTCTCAGAGTCCTTCTCATTATTTAAGTCTCATGTCAGTCCTGGGAGGTATATTTTTACCTAAGGAACGAGGAAATGGTTGCCAGGGCCAAGTCATTCCATTATATTACACGGCTGACCTTTGCTAAGGGGCCCGTGCAGTGGTGGTGAGCAACCTCACTTTTTTTTTCCTGTTGTGCACCGTCAGATCAGATCCAACAGGCATAGGAGGAGATTGCCCCTCCTCTTCAGCGGAGCATCTGGTGGGTTTGAACCATACTCCTTGGGGATTGCAGTGCAGCTTCTTGCACAACTTCACTTTTTGCAGAGTGACTTGCACAACTTCACTTTTTGCAGAGTGGCTCAGATGGAAGAATTTAGCTTTCAGTTTAGCTTAGTACCGGACCTATCCTATTTAATAAATGCTCATCATATGGTGTTTTCCCCGAAGTAACTCTGGCCTTTGCTCTTGTCTCCTCTTTACAATACACTAAAAGAGAGCTGTCTACTTGTCCTAGTTCAGAAGCTTTTTCATCTTCGTAAAGCTCTCTTTGGCCTTTAGGAGTTAAAAATATAATGCTTAGAATTGAGTTTGTTGACTGAAACTTTGGTTTCTTGAATGGAAAGAATTTGTGACTTCCTATCATGCCCTTCCTTTGTTTCTTTTCAGATTGGCTTCACCAGTGCACCTGGCCAGGGAGGAATTCTAGCTCAGCGGGAGTTTGATAGGCGGTTCTCCCCCCATTTTGTAAGTTTTGCAATGTGCACTCTTAACATTCTCCTGGTATGAGAACACCCTTTTGGTTCTGGGATCTCTTGGCTTCCTTAGAAGATTTGTGGAGTGGTTTTTGTTTTGTTTCTTTTTCTCAGTGTCTGATAAAGACAGCCATTAAGTATCTTGACTTAACTATGCCTGGTATTCTCGGCAATAAAATAATCATGGCTAGAAGCATTGAGCTTGCTTCTTCTCTGCCTTGAGTAAAAGGTCATCTTAGAGTTTAGAGTCTATATTGAGAGTTCTTTGTTTTTAAAAAAGATACCTGATTAGATTCAAAAGGTGATAAAGCATGGGTGAGGCTAAATGTTAATTTGATGTGATTCTGTAAGGGGATTTATTCAGTCATTCCATGAATAATTACAACATCTCAGCCATTAAAGATGTTATGATTTAGAGGACCCAGAACAAGGAGATGGGGGAAATGTTGTGATAGAGGTTTTATTTGAAGTGCTGGAGGAGGATGTAGCAAGAACATCTAACCTGGTCTTCAAGATCCAGCAAGGGTTTTCTGGAGGAAATAAAACCTAACTGGTCAAAGGGGGAGAAAGAGTGAGGGAGGGAGGGAGGGACAGAGAGAGAGAGAGTGTGTGTGTGTGTTTGTAGAGTGGCAGGTATTCTTTTTTTATTTTTTTTATTTTATTATTTTTTTTGGGTGAGTGTACCGTCAAATCAGATCTGACTGGTACAGGAGGAGATTGTCCCTCCTTTCCCCGGCAGAGCATCTGGTGGATTCGAACCGTGCGCCTCTGGGATTGTAGTTGCAGCTCCTTGCCACTTGGCCACCAGAGCTCCCCTAGTGGCAGGTATTCTATGAAGAAGCTCTGAGGTGAGAGAGAAGAGCATTGCAAAGTCCAGAAGTGACGAGTCATATAGCAATGCTAGAGGGTACCATGTGAGGCAGAGGAATAGAATATGATATGGACAAGGGAGGTTAGAAGTATAAGTGAGATTAGATCACAAGGGGCCTGGCCGTCAGTGGCAGAGAGTGACTAGAAATTTGTTTGGAAGAGAGAAGCTTCCCATCCAGCCTGGGTTAGGTCAGATGAGGGCTTTGGCTTCATAGCTCAAAAGATAGACAGACCTTTAGAGTGGTGTTCTGCATTAGGCATGGTCAGAGAGGAACCTCCCTGCCAAAGTTCTACCCTAGGGTTGGGCTAGACGACTCCCTATCTCACTGGGAGTATCCCTTTTGCCTTCCCCATGTCCAGACTTCTAAGCAAGTCTTTTCTTCTCTACAGCTGGATTGGGCCGCCTTTGGGGTCATGACCCTTCCCTCCATTGGCATCCCCCTACTGCTGTGGTACTCCAGCAAGAGGAAATACGACACTCCCAAAACCAAGAAGAACTGAATAGGGGCTTCCATGGTCCTCCCCTACCAATAAATCGAGGTGCTTTCCAGACTCCAAAGGGTATTGCAAATGCAATTTCTTCTCCCTTCACCCGCGGCCACCTTCTGGATCCTGCTCTGCACTCAGCTAGAGTGAAGGAACGGCCTAGGAGTCTGAGAGCCTCCTCGGTTTCATCCTGAAGCCATACAAACAGCTACAGCCTGAGCCTAGAAGGCGCTCTAGTGCCCCACTGAAGGGCTGGAGGGTGTATTATTGGCAGTGTGAACTCTCAGGGGTCCAGGAGGAGGTACTTCAGAGACTGCCTGACACCACCTTCACCCACTCCCTGCCTGTCTGAAGAGAGTAGAAGATGAAAGAAAAGCTATGGGGCTCTTGGAGGCTAATCTGTTCTGGATTAGAGAAGTGCTTACCAATTGAGATTTTCTAATAAAATGAAAAAACAAATGCCACGCTGACTTGTCATTCACTCCCTCCCCCCATCACCTGAGTGAGTAGAAGCTGCTGTTGGAGTTCCCGCTCCTGGGTGAAGGCATCTGTGCTAAATGGGTTGTGGGTCTTAGGGCTTCTAACCAGTTCAGCCCAGTCAGCCATGGCTTATGAAGCAACATCTGTATGGACCAGAATTTTTAAAATGCTGGTGAACAGGAATGGGGACAATTTTCTCTCTTTCTTAGAAAACAAGGACACAAATAAGCACAATGCTTAGCAACCCTATCTCTTGACCAGCTGAGGATAGCAGCCTGCCATGCTGCTTTGAATGCATGTCTGTCCATAGTCCAATGTCAAGCTTCTGAGAGGGTTCATGATGCCTCTTCAAATTCCAGGGCTTTGACCTATAATATTTCCTATTTCAGATCTAAAATTTGGTTTGCTTTTGCCTCAGTTGCCACAACTGAACCAGTTCAACCCAAGGAGACAATCACCGCCTTTTTAATGCTTTTGCTTGCCTCTTCTTGTCACCCTTAAGGTATTTTCCCCAGGCCTTCCCTGCCTAAGCACATGTCCACTCCTAGAGAAGAGAGTGAAGAAAGATGGCCTGATCCTCTTACTTGGGAGGCATTCTGGTTTTTTATTGAGAGAAAACTGTCTCTTAAGCCTAATTCTAGCCCTATCCCTTTTATTTCCTTTTTAACAGCTTTTTTTAGGGATAATTTGCACACCATAAGTTCTCCCATTTCAAGTGCTCAGTTGAATAATCTTGTAGTAAATTTACAGATCTGGAAATACCACATTTCAGCTTTAGAGCATTTCTTTCACCAGAAAATACTTGATCCCATTTTGTATTCATTTTGAATTCTCACCATTAAGGCCTCCATCTCCATGTAACCACTGCTCTGCTTTATTTTCTTAAATCTATATTTGTTTTATTATTTTTATTTTGAGGGAAAGGTTACTAGTCTTGCAGTTTTTCATTTGGTCATAGCACATTTTGTTTTAGAACATTAATTGCAATTGATAAGAGTACAATGTTTAATCAACTCCTGTATAATCCTTTCCCTTCACCCAACTTACCAATTTGTACTTCTCTCCTTTCTTATCCCTAGTAGACACAAAGTTGGTTCCTTATCACCTTCAATTTCTTTCTTTTTTAAAAAAATTAATGAAAGTTTACAGACTTAGGATTTCCATTCATTCATTGTTGCACTTTTTTCCCTGGCCACCCAATTTGCTCTTCTTTTTTAAAAGTAAAAGAAAATTTTTTTTCATTGTTTTATAATCCCTCCCCCAACAAATGAATGGATAGAGAAACTGGTATATTCACACAATGGAATACAACGCTGCATTGAAAAATAAGGAACTCATGAAATATACAAAACGGTGACCCTGAAGGACATTATGCTGAGTGAAATATCTCAGTCACAAAAGGACAAATATTGCATAGTGCCACTGTTGTAAAATGGGACTGACATCAGGGTTGGGGGGAGACGGAGAAAGATGGGATAATTTATGTATACTGCATTGAAACAGAGGAGGGAGAGAACTGTTTAAAAGGGATATATGATTAGGTATTATTGCCATGAAGGAGTTCAGAATAAAGGCTGCACAGTGTAGTGGACTTGCAGGGAGGGATTGTATAACAATGAAAGAATTTTTCTTCAATTTCTTTTTAATGTCTCTGTGTTGGGCTCAGGCCAGGCAGAGGGGCCTGCACCCCTGAGTTGGGCCGTGAGTGTTGCCTGTGGCTCTACTTTCGCTGTATCGGCAGTGGAGACAACCACGCTGAGCTGACTCTGTCGAACCCAGGAATGCCGTGGTCCGGGAACAGCCTCCCAGGCAGGAGGAAAACCCAACAAACACCCCCTTTGTTTCTGCCACCATGTTACCAAGTTTAGATTCTGCTCCCCCATCTTCCCCTGCCTGACCGGTTTAACCTTTCCTCACCCGGCAGGGAGAGCTCCTGGGACCCAGGAAGGATGAAGAGGACATGGAGACAACGGGAGGCTCCAAACGGAGTCGCCCTCTGCCAGCTCTCCTCCCTCTTTCAGAGCCTGCAACTCGGACAGCCCAAGAGTGGCCAGGTCAGAAAGCAACAAGGATGTATTTGTTTTTGTTCACTGTAGCGTTGATGGAAACCTGGGACATGTTTAAGAGGAAGAAGTAAAAGGGGCAATTGATCAAAAGCTTGGAATTGAGAAAAAAATGTAGCGAAAAAGTTAGTGTGGTGGGGTGTGGATGAGGCAAAGGTGGCATTATCTTATTCTCTAACCCAAACTCAACCCATTGCTTTTGAGTTGACTCTGCCTCCTAGTGACCCTGTGGAATAGAGAGAGTTGCCTCCGTAGGTTTTCCATGGTTGTGATTCTTAAACCTGTAGAGTGGCTGGTGAGTTTGAACCATTGACTTTCCAGTTAGAGGCTGAGCATTTAACCCCTGCACCACCAGATCTCCTTTCTTGAACTCTAGGATTTTGACATGAACAAACAAGTCTCGGAGGAGTGCAGCCAGGGGCCTCCTGAGAGGCAAGGATGGTAAAACTTCTCACAGATTTGTTTTTTTAAAATTGTATTTTATATTGGCTTGCTTACAAAGTTCTCACGCATTGTTTCACATTATCTTTCCTTCTCACATACATTTGGACATGTTGTCAGGAATTGCCAGTCCTTTAGGGAAAGGACATCGTGCTAAGAAAGGTGGAAGTTCAGAGAAAGAGGAGCATCCTCAATGAGATGGACAAGGACTGGGAGTGTGGGCTCCAGCATGTGGGAGATTGTGAGGATGGCGCAGGATAGGGTACATTTCAGATCTTTTGTTTATAAGTTTGCTACGAGTCATACATAGTAGCACCTAACAACAACAACCACAGAAGCTAGCCAGAGAAATTAGCTGGAATAGGTAGCTTTAAATTGAGCTCTCTTCTTGAGGAGATTACTTGAATGGGGGATTCAGGGCAGACATCATTCGATGACACAACAAATCTTTACTGAAGCAGACTGATGCATCATTCTTCTGTGCAGCTCCTGGTGGTTTTGAACCATCAACCTTTTGTGCTTTAACTATTACACCACCAGAGTTCCCTCAAATACACCTTGAAGGGAAGGTCAAAGTTGGGTTTGAACTTTCCTTAAAGAGTGGCATTTGAGACGATAAGAGTTTCTGAAAGCTTGAGCATGTCGGATACCCTGAGGATGGTGCAGGATAGGGCATGGTTCCCATCTGTTGTTCACAGGGTTGCTGATTCATCATAGACTCAAAGGCCCCAACAATGACAACCAAAGCTGTGGACAGAGACCAGCTGCAATAGTTGAGCTCTCTTAACTTCTCGAGTTTACTTGAGTTTCTTGAAAGGGGGATGAGGAGCAGACATTAATTCTTCACTCTAATTGAGAGCCATTCTAGAGAGATATGAGTCTGAACTCAGGACTGGGTGCAGGTCCACAAGAAGAGAGGAAAGTAAACCTCTGCTTTTGCAGAGGTATTCTTCCCTGAAAGGCAATACTGACAGAACCCTGGTGCCAACATGTTTCAGCCGTTCCACCCCTAAAAACCAGCCCCTTTACCTTCCTACCCCATCCAAACTTTAAGCGGACATATCTCCTCAGCCACACACCCAGCCCCCAACTAGGAAGAGTCTGGTACCTGTACATCCATACCTTTATTTAAGAGGTTTGGGGAAGCAATCTGAAAAAAAGCTGGGAGTGGTGGAGCAATTTGGTGCAAGGACAGAATCATCAAGACTTCATCCCCATAGAGGGTAGCTCAGGATAGTGGAAACAGCAGTGATCGCTCAAGTAAATCACTCTCTCCTCTGAAACCATTTCCTCATTTGGACAATGATAATATTTAATTAGAGTCCCGATATGTAGCATCATGATAGATGGAGAAAAGATAAAATTGTCAACGATTTAATCTTGCTTTCACCTACATTCAATGCTGTTGGTACCAGTAGTAAAGAAACAAAAAGACGTGTTGCATTGGGAAAACTTGCTGTAAAGGAACTCTCCAAAGTACTGGAGAGAAGATGTCAGTTTGGTTTTGTTTTCTTTTACTTGATATTTTAATGAAACTTTACCGGAAACTTGGATTTCCATACATTCACTGTTGCACATTTTCCTCTCTACTCCCCTCCCCCCCAGTTCGCTTTTCTCTTTAAAAAAGTTCATTCAAAAGTTCATTCATTGTTGTATAATTTCCTCCCTCCCCAGTATACTTTGCTATGCATCTCCTATTCTGGACTATTGTCATGCAAATAATACCTAATCACATATGATGTCAGTTTGAAGACTAAGGTGTGCCTGATTGAAGCCATAGACTTTTCAGTCACTTGGTATGTGTCTGAGAGCTGGACAGTGAATAAGGATGACAGAAGAAGAATCAATGATTTGAGTTGTGATGTTGGAAAAGAGTACTGTCTCCTTGACTGCAAAAGAGTCGATATATCTTAAAAAAAGTACAACCAGAGTGCGTCTTAGAGGCAAGGATGGTGAAGCTTCATCTTACATACTTTGGGTAGGTTATTAGGAGAGGCTAATTCTTAGGAAGGGACATCATGCCTGGACAGGTGGAGCGTCAACAAAAGACAGGAAGACCCTCAATGAGATTGATAGACACAGTGACAGCAACATGTCAGACATGATGACGATGGCACAGGGTAGGACTTGTTCATGGTGTTGCTATAAATCAGACTTGACAGCACATAACAACAATGACAACAACATGTCAGTAAAATGACTGTGTTTTTATGAGGTGAGAAACAACCACTGTCACCTACCCATCATGTAGTTTGAGACTAGCCTAGTATGAGGGGGAACAAAGTTTCACCTCTGGAAACAGCTGCTCTCTTGTCACCCAGTGAAAGATTGTTAGAGCAAGATTAGACGCTTGCTATTGTTAACAGCTGTAAAGTCAGTCTTAGCTCGTGGTTATGCCTGCATAGAAGGTAAGAGAGAATTCTGCCACTGAATCACTACTGCCGTCAGGATAGAGCCTGGATCACCCTATATTTAGACCAGGAGACAGTCATCAGAACAGAGCAAGTAAACACTGCATGGTTCAAAATTGGGAAGGGTGTATGCCGGGGCTGTGTCCCATCTCCATACCTTTTCAACCATATGCAGAACAGATTATCCAGGAGCCTGGGCTCTATAAGGAGAAGTGTGGCATCAGGACTGGAGGAAGACTCATCAACAATCTGTGTTATGCAGATGATACAACCCTGCTTGCTGAAACTGAGGAGGACCTAAAGCACTTGCTGCAGAAGATCAAGGACTGCAGCCTTCAATATGGATTGAAGCTCAACATCAAAAAGACAAAGATTCTTGGCGAGCTCTGGTGACCTAGTGGCAAGAAGCTGCACTGCAATCCCAGAGGTGCACAGTCCGAATCCACCAGATGCTCTGCTGGAGAAGGAGGGACAGTCTCCTCCTGTACCAGTCAGATCTGATTTGATGGTACACACAAAAAAATAATAAAATACAAAAAAAAAGATGACAAAGATTCTCACCACTGGGCCGATTGGCAGTATCATAATAGCCGTTGAAGAGATTGAGATAGTTTACAGCTTTAGTCTGTTTGGCTCCACAATCAACACTCTTGAACCAGCAGCCAGGAAGTCAAAAGACAAATTGCTCATTAAAATAAAATAATTTTTTTTTTTTAAAAAAGGCAAATTGCATTGGAAAAGTCTGCTGTCAGGGACCTCTCCAAAGTACTAAAGAGCAACCTCAGTCTGGAGACTAATGTGCACCTGATCCAAGCCATAGTCTTTGCAATTACTTACTATGCATCATAAAACTGGACAGTTGACTAGGGATGATAGAAGGAGAATTGATGCCTTTGAGCTGTGGTGCTGGAGTATTGACTGTCAAGAGAACAAACAGGTTTGTCCTAGAGAGGGTGGAACAAGGCTGCTCCTTGGAGGCAAGGATTCTGAGGCTTCATTTGACATATTTTGAGCACGTTTCAAGGAGGAATCAGTCCTTGAAGAGGGGCATCATGCTTGAAAGGGTGGAGGAACAGCGCAAGAGAGGAAGACACTCGAAGAGATGGATTGATTTAGTGACTGGGGTGATAACGGAAGGTGTGTCAGAGACAATAAGGTTAGCATAGGATAGAGCAGGTTTCAGGGCTATTGTACATGGGTCGCTGTGAGTCACAAGCTATTAGACAGCATATACAACATTTAATAGATCAGGAAAGGGAGAGAAGTGGCTTATCCAAGGTCACACAGGAAGTGGCATATTTATTGAGTAACAAGTATGAGCCCAGCTTTATATATCACTATTTAGCTTTAGTGGCCTAGAGAGTAAGGAGCTGTGCTGCCAACCCAAAGACAGGCAGTTCAAATACACTAGCTGCTTCTTCAGAGAAAGATTGGCAGTTTTCCTCCTGTGGGACTTACAGCTTCTGGAAATCACTCGAGGGTCAACTATGACTCAGTTCCTCTGCAGCAAATGAGCTTTTTGAGTATTGGCATACATCTTAATGAATCATTTGAGGGTCTCTTTTAACATCCCCATTTTACATGTAAGAAAATGAAGTGAATAAGTAACTTCTGTTGCCTAGTGAGAAACGGTCAGTCAAAGGCCTTCCAATTTGTCCCTTTCCACTAAACCACAGGGCTCCCTGGGGCTGCAGGGATTGTCAGGAGGATGGCTTCCTGAAACCCCATTACCTCAGTAAATCCAATGTCTGCCTAAGCTGCCCTCTGCCTCTGAGAAGTGGTGGGTTAGTCAGCAGCCCCCTCCCCTCCCCACTGAAGCTGTTGTGGAAAGAGGGTAGGTGAGCTAGTATCCACAACAAGCTGTGAGTGTGCTGTGTGTACATTGAGTTGCTTGGTCACCCTGTTCCTGTTGGCCTACACTGGGCTCCTTAGATATAGCTGCCCTTGTAATTGCTCCTCCCTGTACTTCCATCACACACAAAAAAATATGATCATTTCTCCACCCTACTCTGTAACCTGCCTCTTAAAGGGACCAACAAGCCATTTAGAAGCTGAATTTGAGTGAAGACAAAAGACTCCCGGACCCCATGAGGCCCTGGCTGTTAAGTAGCTTTCCAGCTGTGGGCCTATCCCTGAGGTGTCTTCTTTCTCTGTTCCTCAGCTCCTCTCTATCCTCCCAACCCCCCTCCCCGCTGGTAGGAGAGTGAAACCCCTGTGTGGGATGTCACATTCCCACACACTCTGCCCTCTGGCTGGCTCCAGCTTGGCTTCCTGTGCTGCCTTCCACACCAGCCTGTATCCAGCGACCGCCCTTTGGCCCTTTGTTCAGGGAGAATACGGAACACAGGAACTTGGGCGGACCCAACTCCTAGGCACTGAAGGGGTTAAAGGTTTGGGCACTGCACTGTCTAGGGTGTTTGAAGTGGGGCGGGGAAGGGAAAGGCCACTGTGGTTGAAGAGCAGCTGGTCTACACTGGAGAGAGCCCTTTCTATCTTCTATGCAAACTTCTGGACCATGAGCAGTTCCCTTAAAAGGGCTAAGCAAGAGGCACCCCTGGTGAGGTGCTGGATGGGACCACCTGAAACAGAACTTTTTCCAGTGTTGAAACCAACTGGCTGAGGGCAGGAGCAGGTCCCCCATCTTTGGGATATCTCCCAGGACCGGTGAGTTCCCGTCCTTCTTCATCTTCCTTGGGTTGAAGTCCCTACCCCAAAATGAGCTTCCCAGGGAAGCAGGGGTCCTCAGGAAACCCTCAGTACCTCAGGAATGTCAGACCCCCAACAACCCCCTGCATTCAACTCCCATATCTATTTCAATGTGTGTGTGTGTGTGTGTGTGTGTGTGGTGTAGGTATGCAAATTGAGATTCAGAGTAATGGTTGACTGTTAATGAATGCTTGCTTGTAAGGCGCGTGATACTAAACCTTTCATGTGCATTCTTTCTTTATCCTCACTAACTGATGGGGCTGACATATCCCTGCATTAAAGATAAAGTTTAAAGAAATAACTTCATTGAACTAAACCCATGTCAATTAAAAGGTAACAAGTAGGACTGACAGATTTATATTCATCCAGTGCCAAAGTCCATTACGTTGTCTTTTGGTCTCCCCCCCACCCCCCCCACTTACTTGGGAGGTATAGACATGGGATTTTTAAATCTGGTGATCCAAATTCTTTCAGGGATCTTTCCTTGTGGGCATAACTTTATTTCCTTTATCCTTGAGTGTTAACTGTGAGGTCTAAAAGACGATATTCACACAGCAGAGCCAGGCAGTTCCAAATTGCAGGTAACCCCATCCACAAATTAGAGGTTCCCTGCTCTGCTCACAGTTTTTAGTTATTCCTGGGGTTTGATGGGTTAACTCTGGGTTCTGCAGTGGACAAAGTCTTCTCAGGTGTGTCCTTCTGGACCTCAGACCCTCATGCTCCACCCTCTGGCACAGAACCCAGAACTCAAGAGGAGAGACTACAGCAGGTAGGAAAGAATTGGTCACTCTTTCCCCTCTACTTTTCTGGTCTCCACAAGTCCTGGCTTATCTAGGTCCTGGGAGCCTCGACAGGGTCCAGCAGAAGGGAGCAGGGCTGGGCTTTGAAGTTCCATTTTCAAACTAATAGAATAAATCAAAATGTTTACAAGATGGTCAGACTTGGAAGCTCAAAGCTGGCACAATTGCTGACTGACTGTAAGGAGATTTTACTGTGTTTGAAATGCCTGCCTGCTGATTTAGTTGAGGAGAATGTGGTTAGTTTAGGGGTTTAGGGATCTCCAGGCCTTTTTACAGCATTGAACTTCCAAATTAAATACTAACAATAAAATCAGTAACTCTGCTTTGTGGAACTTTAAGGCAAGTATCTTTTTGCCCATACTAGTGCCTGCCCCAGGGAATTCTGGTGGCTTAGCGTAAGGAATTGTGCTGTAAACTCAAAGGTACATGGTTTGAATTCACCATCTGCCCCACAGGAGAAAGATGGGCAGTCTCTTGCTGTGCAATAGACTATTTCTGAAAACCTGCTGGAGAGTCTGCTATGAGTTAGTACTGACTTGATGGCAGACAACAGTAACAGTGCCTGCCCTGGGATGGGTGAGAGCTGGTGCCCTGACTCACCAGGGTATCTGTGCACAGGCTTTTCTAGCCTATCTTCTCTGTGCTGGACCCTCATAGGTGCTCAAGTAACAAGTGCTGAATAAAGGGAGTCATTTACACCCTTGACCTTTCCTTTGAACTTTAGAATTGTGGGCCCACTCCAGCAGATAAAGGGGCCCTGGTGGTGCAGTGGATTAAGAATTGAACTGCTAGTTTGAACCCACCAGCCCTCCATGAGAGGATGATAAGCCAGTTCTGCTCCGCCCCGTAGGGTCTCTGTGAATCAGAATCTACTTGATGCCAGTGAGAGAGTTTCCAGTCGTTGATGGGCAAGCCACCTAAAGAAAGAGTTCTGAGGCACCAGCGGTCAGCATCTGGGAGAAACTGAGAAACAGAGCTATCTATGTAGCCAATCTGGATGATGAGGGAGGGAGGTAGATCCTGGAGCCTTGGGTGCTGTATCTTACCTTAGAGTGGGGTGTGTTAGCAGTAGAGGTGGGAGGCAGCTGTGGTTACTGGGGTCTTCTTTATTTGGGGACAGAAAAAAGCCTTGCTTTAGTCCTCTTTGTTGGGCACTATTGGATTAATGGTTTACTCTACATGAGAAGAAGCAGTCAGTTAAATTTTGAACCATCAAAGGATTTCCTATGACCCTGCCCTTCCCAGGCCGGAGATTGGAGAAGCCAGCCAACCATGTTATGTAGCCCCTCTGTACCTCCCCAGTGTTTATTATCTGGTTCCGTGGGGGTTTGCCCATTATTGCCCCTCCTGGGGAGGTTTAGGACCCCAGAGATAGACCCAGGGAGCCTCGTAGACGGCAAAGGACCAGCTTACTCCCTGTTCTGTTGCACTTGAATGATTGATGTAACAGCAGTTCCTATCTCCAGTGTTTGCTGGCAACAAATACAGGCAGAGTCCTGCCTGCCTCATCACCTCCTTCAGGTTTCTAAGATAACAGAGGGAGCTGTGTGCCCTCAAGTGCTTTCTGACTCACAGAGATGCTGGAGGACAGAGTAGAACTGCCCTATTGTGCTCCCAAGGTAGAAATTTTTATAGGAATACTTGGCCAGGTCTTTTCTGCCTCAAAGTGGCTGGTGAGTTAAAAATTGTTGACCTTTTAGTTAGCATCAGAGTGTATAACCAGTGCCACTAGGACTCCTTCTGGAGGGAGCTGTTGTGGTTATGTGCCATCAAGTTGAGTATGACCTCTAGTGACTCTGTGAACAACAGATATGAACCCTGTCCTATCCTGCACCATCGTTATCTTCCTTGACACATTTGAGCCCGTTGCTGTAGACACTGTTTCAGTCCTTCACATTGAGGGTCTTACTCTCCTTTGCTGACCCTCCACCTTTCCAGGCATCATGAAAGGGGCAGAGAAAGCAGGAAAGACAAATCTATTTTCTGTTAAAAAGCCACTTGCTCACTGCTGACCACTCTCAAAGGGATCATAGTAGGAAGTCCCAGACATTCCAAAATATGGAGCAAACTCAAAATCACAAAAAGGACAATGACAAGCTTATTAGTCTAAATTAGACCGTAAGCCCTCGGTAACTCTTTGAGTCCCCACAGCTCAACTTTCACCCTAATAGTAGACACACTTATAAGGTGAATGATAGCACCAGAGAGGTATTCATTCCTTGGAATGAGTCAATCACGTAAAATCATCAAGGCAGGATTTTCCTAGAAAGACAGGAGAGGATAGCACAGAGGATGAGGGACATGAGAATCGCAGGGAGAACAGGGGAAGAGTGTCGTTATTATAATGTTGCAATGACTGTATGTGTGTAATGGTGAGAATTAAAACTGTAAAACAAAATCTGAATGATTCAATGGAAAACAAATGGCTCTGTAAATTTTGTCTCAAAACCCAAGAAATTAATAACAGTAATTAAGAAAAACAAAGCACAGTTGCCACATGAGTCAGAATAGAACCCTGCTCCACAGAGTTTTCAATGGCTTAGTTTTCAAAAGTAGATTGCCAGGCCTTTCCTTCTTGGCACCTCCCATTAGCAAATGATCACATTAACTTCCCAGGAACTCTGATTTCTTTGAAATTCTATCTAACACCTGTTGGAAACTGCTTCCTTTCTTTGAATGCATGATGGCTGTGAGAGGAGAGTGGATGGTGAAAAATGATGTTGACCTGGTTTCATTTAAAATTGGCCACTCATTTTCTTGGAACATGTCTTCTGGTTTTAGGAAGAAACTCGGGCTCCATAATGTGATGGATCTGCTTTGAAAAACTAAGCTCTGTTTCCTACCCTTCACACAACCTTGGGCAAGTTATGTAACTGCTCTGCTGCTTGTTTCTTCATATGTAAAATGGGATCATAATTTCTGTTTCAAGAGATGGCTGTTGGAGTCGCACATGATAATGCATGTCTTGTGTATGAGTTAGCTCTCCTCCCTCAGGGAGCTCCAGGTGATGACATACTCAGATTAGGACCTGGGCCTCCACCCTTGAAAGGACCTGGTTGTGTCCGTGAGCCCCGCTGTGCCTGTTTGAGTTCTTTTCCATCCTTCATGAGATTTTGAAACTCAGTTGCTCTAAATCAGGAGACCGCAAACTTTCCCATAAAAAATTAGAAAACAAATATTTCAACCTTTGCAGGTCAGCTAATCTCTGTGGCAACTCCTGAATGTTGCTCTTCTAACCCCAAAACAGTCACAGATGACATGTAAATAAGCAAGGGGACAATAACTTTGTGGACACTGAAATTTGCATTTCATATGATTTCTGTGTATCACAAAATCCTCTTTTTCCAAATAGTTTTCCTAAATTTTCAGTTACAATTTGAATGGGTTTTTTTTTTCAATCAATTAAGAAAAGACAGCAAGATCAGTTTGACCACAGGCATTGGTTTTTGCCAGTCCCTAGTCTTGGAGAATTGATGCCTTTGAACTGTGGGAGCGTTGAATATCCTATAGACGCCGAAAGAAGAAACACATATATCTTGGGGGAAGTGTCACCAGAATGCTCCTTGGAAGCAAGGTAGTGAAGCTTTGTTTCACATATTTGGGGCATGTTGCTAGGAGAGGCTATTCCTTGGAAAGGAACACCATGCTTGGAAAGTTAGAGGATCAGTGAAGACTCTGCAAGACGAACTGACAGTGACAGCAGTAATGGAGTCAAGGGGGTCAGAGATGATGAGGATGGAAGAGGAGAGGACAGAGTTCAGATTCGTTGTTCATCGGGTCGCTATGAGTCATATTTGACTTGACAGCACCTAACAACAACGGCCTTAGAGAAAGTACAGCCAGGGTGCTCCTTGGAGGCAAAGATGACAAAGCTTTGTTACACTTACTTTGGGCATGTTGCTAGGAGAGACTGTTCTTTGGAGACATACGTCATGCTTGGAAAGGTGGAGGGAACTAGCAAAAGAGAGGAAGACCCTTAACCAGATGAATTGACACAGTGACTGCTGCAATGGGATCACGTATGTCAGAAATGAGGAGGACGGCACAGGATAGGACAGGGTTCAGATCTTTTGTTCATAAGGTTGCTATGAGTCATGCTTGTCTTGACAGCCCCTTACAACAACAACAACAACAACAACAACAACTATGTGGCCAAATTGCACTGCTCATCCAAAAGTGGTGGTTCAAACCCACTAGCCTCTCGGCAAGAAAAAGAGTCAATTTCCTCCCTTGCTATTGAAAGGGAAACCCACTCGAGGGAGCGTCAGCTATGAGTCAATTCCTACTCAAATTACCATGAGGTTTAAGCTTTGAGTTACCAGAAGCTGTTCTTTCCTTTTCTCTTTGGAGAGGACAACTTTGTTAGGATTCTTCAGAAAAGTTTTTCATTGTTGTCCCTTCTTATTCCAGTTGTATGCAGTCTTTGTCTGTTCCATCAGAAAGTTGTTTACAATAATTGTTCTTGTTATTGTGTGCTGCTGACTCCGAACTGACTCGGCTGACTCTCTAGGGAGTTTTCAGATGCAATAAATAGCACAGAAGGAGGTGGCTAATATTTCTTCCTCAGAACAGCTGCTGGATTCAAACTGTCTACCTTTGGGTTGGCAACACAACCCTTTAGCAGTAACCCAGGAGAGCTCTCTTTATGAAAATCACTTTTATTATCAGGTACCCTTGAATCAGGTATGACTCATAGCAACCCTATGAACAACAGACCTGAACCCTGTTCTATCCTAAATCATCCTTATCATCTCTGACACAGTTGAGCCCATTGCTGCACTCTCTGTGTCAGTCCATCTAGTTGAGGGTGTTCCCTTCTTTCGCTGACCCTCCACCTTTCAAAGCATGCTGCCAGTTTCCAAGGAATAGCCTCTCTGAGCAACTTCGTATCAGTTGTTTGGGTCCTTGTGACTCAGTAGTTTAAGCATTTGGCTGTGAACCAAAAGGTCAGTGTTTGCGTCCACCAGCTGTGCCTTGGGAGAAAGATGTGCCAACTCAATTCTGTAGAGATTTCAGCCTTGGAAGCCCTGTGGGGTAGTTATACTCTGCTCACTATAGGGACTGACTCCTTGGCAGGTTGCTCGTGTCAGCCTGTGGACTATTCTCTCTCTTAATACAAAGGACAGTGGGGTTACCATTATATGAAACCTATATCTGCTTCTGTCTGGGGCTTTTCTCTCTCCAGCTCCATTTCTCTGTGCTTTGTCTTCTCTTTGCCTCTAAATTATAATAATAAAAAATAACAAGACCACTTACTCGGTACCTACTATATATCAAGCTCAATGCCAGTTGTCTTGTATGTATCACCAGCCAGTCTCTCAATACCCTTCCAAGTAGGAATTTATCAGTCCTGTTTAAAATGTGATTTTGAGGCTCAAAAAAGTTAAGCAAGTTCCGAAGGTCATGTGGCTTATAAAGGTGGCAGAGCTAGCAAATTTGTCAGTTGTGTATTTGTTGTTGATTTGTGCCGTAGGAGACTCCAGATGTTACAGAATGGAACTGTTTCTTCCACAGTGCTGCTTGGTGACTCAGAACTGACAAACTCTTGGTTCCCAACTGAGTGAAAATTCAGAGCTGTTCAGAGCTAGCAAACCTGGTAGACTTTAAAAGCATTATAAACCCTAAAGAAGAGAGCTAGACAATGACTAAGGGTAACAGAAGAAGACTCAATGCCTTTGAATTGTGGTGCTGGAGAAGAGTATCAGACATACTACGGACTGACAAGAGAATAAACAGGTTTGTCCTAGAGAAGGTGAAACCAGGTTGCTCCTTGGAGGCAAGGATTCTAAAGCTCCATCTGACATACTTTGGCCGTGTTGCCAAGATGGACCAGTCCTTGGAGAGGGACATCATGCTTGGAAAGGTAGAAGGATAGTGTAAGAGAAGAAGACCTCAGATGAGATACATTGACTCAGTGACTGGGGAAATGGAGTTAGGTTCATCAGAAACAATAAGATAAAGATCAAGATAAAGTTCAGAGCTGTTGTACATAGGGGCTGCTATGAGTCACAGGCAACTTGATGGCATGTAACAAGAACAGCAAATAAATTATAGTCTTAGAGTTTTTAAGGGGCCTCTTTCTATTAAATGCTATGTCCTCCTATCCCACAGCACTGCTTAATAAGTAAATGCGTATTGATATCTTTGGTGGAGGTTCCACTCAGAGGAAGGGACCAGAGACACTGCCAGCATGTCACAGGGAGAACTTTCCTGTCCAGAGGCAGGTAAAATAATTTCCTGGAGACCTTTCTTGCTTTTCCCCCCTGCCCTTCCCCAAGAGTCTGCTGATCCCAGACCTATTTCAGAGTCCTGTATCTCTGCTCAGAGGAAGCAGTGATGCGACATGATGTGATCTCATTCAGGAGCTAAATAAAGCCATTGTGTGAGACCCAGCCCTGGCCGCTCCCTGGAACTGTTTCCTGAGCTCTGGAGGCTGGGGGAGATGGGAGGGGGCTGGGAGAGCGATCAATGGACAGAGAAGTGAGGAATAGACCACATCTACGGGGACCCTCACTTGAAATTGAAAATGTGAAATATTTTCCTAAGAAAGGACTATTTCAGGGTCTTAATAACCTGGTGCTGCTCTAACAGAAATGCCACAAGTGGGTGAGTGTCAAGAACAGACTATTTTCTCACAGTTCTGCAGGGTAATAGTCCCAATGAAGATCTTGCCCTTGTCTCTTCTTTATAGGTAATGCCAGATATTCCTTAGTTCTTTGGCTTGTTGGAGCCTCACAAAGTGTCTGTTTTCTATCCATGTGTGTGAATCTGTGTCTGACCTCCTCAGGGGTGGTTAGCTTTAGAACTCATCCTATTCAATTATGATCTAATTAGCACAACCAAGAAATTCTGTCTCTAAATAGTAGTATTATATCCTCAGGTGTGCTCACGAACAGAATAGAACTGCTGCTTAAAGTTTTTAAAGCTCTGACTCTTTAGAAGGAGACTACCTGTCTTCCATTCTTTTTTTTTTTTTATTATACTAGTTTATTTACAAAATTAAAATACATTGTTTTTCAAAACAGATTCTTCCAGTTTCCAAAATTTTCTTTTTATTGGTATTTTAGCAAAAGTTTACAGAAAAGTTGGATTTCCTTTCATTCATTGTTGCACATTTTCCTCCCTACCTTCACCCCACCCCACTCACTTTTCTCTTTAAAAAAAAAAGAATTCTGGAATTCCAAAATCTCTGTAGATGTTCATTGAAATTAACAAAAAAAATATATAAATTAAAAAAATTCTTCCATTTTTGCACAACTGTCTTATTTTCTAAGGCAATTCTGAGTGGCCTTGGACCATCAGTCTTTTAGCTGGTAGGTGAGTGCTTAATTGTTTATACTATTAATGGACTCCTGTCCACAGGTATAGGAGTTAGGACTCCATCATATATTTTGGGAGGACATAACTTAAACCATAACAATATGGAAGGGAGTTGAGGAAGCTTTGCTAAACCACATCTCTTTGAAGAACAGATTCGTGTATGTGTGTGACATTTGCTTTATTATGGTGATCTAGACCTAAACTTGCAATATCTCTGAAGAAAGCCTATGGAAAAACAGAATTGAAATGATTGACATCATATCTTGGGGGCTGAAATGAAGTTATGAAGGAGGAGCCCAAGGGACTCCATTCTCACAGAGGGTGGAGGCCATGGATGGGAGATGATGGAGAAAGAGTAGAGTTTCAAGAAGAGGTCAGCTTCCACTTGGTCAGAATCAAGGAAGAAGGACAACGTATGCAATCATTGTGGAGTCAGAGGGTCTGTCCCTGGGTCTAGGGCAGCGGGACTGTCTCCAGTGATGGAGAGAAAGAAGAAAGGGTTTCAGTTCACTGCATTTGCCAAATCAACCTGGAGATGGAACTGGGATGGAGGCAGCAGGCAGAGGCTGGACACAGGAAATGTGTTCCAGGATGTTTTTCCTCTTCCATGAAGTCAGTAAATGCCCAAGATCTTTCCACTCCTCTTACCTCCCCTCAAAGCAAACCAAACCAGTTACTGTCAAGTCAATTCTGACTCACAGTCTAAAAAATGGTGATGTTAGAGCACCTGACCTCCTCTACCTTCATGAGAAGGAAGGAGAATCAAGATCCACAGCCCAAGGCTGAGTCCTGTGAGGTAGAGGTCAGACACTCCTCCTCTCTCCAACTTTTTCACAGATTCTGACACCAGCTGTCCCTCCCACAACACTCTACTTTCCTGCTGGTTTTGAGAGTGTGCTTCAGTGGCCACACAGAACACACAGACCTTTGTGGAATTTATTAGGGAAGTAACATTATAATTCAGCATCAGGAATAACTCGGGATATCTTCTTCTCAGACGTGCCTGCATGCAGGTCTCTCTCTGGCCTGTGTCCTCTGAACAGTTTGGCATTGCCTCTTCTCTGTTCAGGCAAGTATTATGGAATTCTTGAACTCCACTAATAAGTGTCCAGGGCACCCTGCTTTGTCAGGAAACCTCAGCCTGGAGGTGTTCAGCCCTCTTGATCCATGGGGTTGGTATCCCCACTAAAGGCCATCGTGCTATCTTGAGCTATTCTCTCAGTTCTGTCTCCCTTTTTCTTTGCCACTACTTTTCACTGTTTCACAGTCATGTTACAGCTCTGTTTGTCTCTGGATTATAGGCTCCTTATTTGCATAAGAGACTCTCATCACTGGGGCCTACTCTTGGTAGGTTCTTTCACGGTTGTGAGGAGGTCTTCCCTTTCCACCTGTGGGATGGCTCCTTCTAAACCTACAAGGAAATTGATCTCCACATTAGAATTCCATGCACCTTCTTTACATGGGCAAAGGAGTGTTGGTGGCATAGTGCATAGAGTGTTGCATTGCTAACAGAAAGGTCAGTGGGTCAAGTCCAAAAAATGCTCCTTGGGAGAAAGATGAACACTCTCCTTGCATTAAGATTTATATCCTTGTGCCCATTTTTCAATTGGGTTATTTATTTATCTTGTTGTGGTGCTCGAGTATTTTATAAATTCAAGATATCAGTCCCTTATCTGACATGTCATTACCAAATATTTTTTTCCCAATCTGTGGCTTCCCTTTTTACTTTGTTAGAGAAGTTTTTAGATGTGCATAGGGATTTGATTCTTAGAAGGTCCCATTCATCTATTTTATCCTCTCCTGGTTGTAGATTTTTCAGGATGCTTGGAAGACTGTTTATGTTGTAGATTAGGACTTCTAGAGTTCTTCCAAGCTTTTCTTTAATGAAATATATAGTCCTTGGTTTTAATCCTAGGTCCATGATCCATGTTGAGTTGGTTTTTGTATATGGAGTAAGGTATGGATCTTGCTTGAGTTTTCTACAGATAGTTTTTCAATTTTGCCAACACCATTTGTTAAAAAGGCTGTCATTTAGATTTTCTTTTGCTTTTCAAGGAGAGGAGCAAATGGGGGGGGGGGGTGGGGGGGAGAAGGGTGCAACAATGAATGAATGGAATTCCAAAATCTCTGTAGATGTTCATTGAAATGAAAAAGAAATAAATTAAAATATTTTTAAAAAGGCTGTCATTTCCTCACTTAACTGATTTCATCTTTGTCAAAAATCAATTGACCATAGGTAGATGGGCTGATTTCTGGATTCTCTATTCTATTCCATTGATCTATATGTCTGTCATTATACCAGTACCACGCTGTTTTGACTATCTGGAAATTAAAAATATCTTTAAATGTTCATGAAAATTAATTTTTAAAAATTGCAAAAAAAATTATGTCCTTGAAAACCAAACACTATGAGTCAGACTCAACTAGAAGGCATTGGGTTTGATTTTTTAGTTATTTCTACAAGTGTATCACGTACTTTATTTGCATTATTAGCAAGTTGTCCAATCTCCTTGGTGGATTACAAGCACCTTATTTGCATAGTTACTTCCCATCTTTTGGTGAGAATTATGACTATTGCTAGAAAGGACATATAAAAGAGATCCATCACACCCAAACTCTGTACTTCAGATGAGACCTGTGCTCTAGAGTGTTCAAAAGCTGTTACCTTTTGGATTGCCAAGTCTTTCTGCCAAGGTTCCAGATGAGTTCGAAACACCAAGTTTTGGCTAGTAATACTTAACTGTACCTCTTCATTTTCCTTGCCATCAAAGACCTCTATTTTTTTTTTGCACTGTTTATTACGTGCCTAGAAAAATAATTGCAGGATTTTTCCTCCTGTGTGTTTTCGTTTTGCTTTCTCGTGGTCCATGATGCCAGCTGAGGTTGTCAGTACAATGAAACCGAACTGACTGGATGGGAACAGATTATTTTGCCACTTTTCTAGAGCTTTGAGCTATACATCAAATCTGGGGCTAATAACGCCATACTTGTTTAACCTGCTTGTGAGGTCGACAACAATTTCCCCCGCTCTGTGATCATCAATGATTTCAAATTCGCCAATGTAGCCACGCTTCATCACTGTCAGGAACCGAACTGTGACTTTGGAGCACGGCCTGATAAGAACCTGTGCTTGCCTCTCTTCTCAGCATTGTTTATGCTCATGAGAGCGTCGGCCAGGATGTTCATGTGCACCATTGTGGCAGCACGGAAAGATGGCAGGAAGAGCAAGACCTCTATTTTTGTCCTTCTGTTCAAAGTCTCAGTTCTTTCTTTAGTAAGGAGCACCTCCTGTGCTTACTCTTCCTTCCATCTTGGCTTCTTATTGTTCAGTGCCGTTAGGCTGGAACTGACTCACAGCTGACCCTCCAGCAGTTTTTCAGAGGCTGTAAATCTTGTGGGCGAGATTACCCATCTTTCTCCCTCAGAGCAACTAAGAATTCAAACCACTCACAGTTGGGTTGGTAGCACAACTCCTTACCCACTAATTTATCTTACCGTTTTAAGAATATATCTCACAGATCATATGCTAATTCAATACATTCTTCATGTACAATTCAATTACATTGATTACATCCTGTTCACTAATGGGTGGCTTAGTTTATAGGGAGTTGCACTGCTAACCCAAAGGGCAACCCTCTCTGACAATTCAAGTCCACCAGTGGCTTGAAAGATGGTCAGTTTCCTCCCATGCATTTTACAGCTTTGGAAACCCACTGGAGGGTCAGCTATGAGTTAGTTCTGTTAACTTGATAGCAAGGAGATATTATATAGTAATGTAACCACTCTTTTTTTCCCCAAATTGTTCCTCCTCTGTTAAGCTCATTGCCTGCTGAGGTCCTTATCTAGTCTTTCCAGTTGCTGTTCTGTTTTTTACTAACTAAGCTAAAATACTCTTTGATATTTAGGGTACATTAATGTTTAGAGCTCTGGTGGCCTAGTGGAAAGAATGCACTACAATCCCGAAGGCATGCAGTTTGAGGCCACCAGCTACTATAGCAGAAGAAGGATGGGTAATTTCCTCCCATGCAATTACCTGCCTCTGAAAACCCACCAGAGGGTCAGCTATGAGTTGGTTCAGACTCTATGGTACACAATAATAACATTAATGTTTAAAGTTGAAATATTATTTCAGAGTAATAGTTTCAGGGGGTCATCTACCTTCCATGGCTCCAGGAAGTCTAGAGTCCATGAGGGTTTGGGTTTGAAATTCTGTTCTACATTTTCCCCCTTTTGATAAAAATTCTGTAGAATCTTTGAGGTAAATGCTCGATAATCATAAGTAGGTCTCATAGCAAAGGAAACAGTGATTCATGGAAACAACTAGCTACACATTTCTGACTCTTCTTCTTTCTCTGTTGCTCCAGGAGAATAGAGACCAATTGTTGTACCTTGGATGACAGCTGGCAAGATTTTAAAACCCCAGGACTATGTAAGGAATTTAACCTGGGTACTTTATAACTTATGACAGAAAGTCTTTTTTTATATTCTTAGCATAGCATGCACAGTGAGACTATTCATCTTAATTCTTTTTGTAAACTTCTCTTAACCCCAACCCAAATCTCAGCTTTGGACTCTCTGTCCTGCTCCCCAAGGATCTGCCCATCCTGTTTACAATGAGCACATCAGATGGCACGGGGCCCAAGTTTGCAGACAAGCGGAGAGTGGAGCTCTCTTGGTAGCTGGATAAACTGAGTGGTCCCCTCACATGACCCCAAGATGCAGATGAGCATGGATAACCATGGAGCCTAGGCCAGTACCCTAGACCTCTCTTTAGATCCATCTCATTAGGGGTCAGAAATGCTGCCTGCAGAGGCTTGAAACCTGTCTCTCTTCTTCCATGGTAAATAGATGTGCCATCAATACAGACACAACATCTTCTCAGCAGCTACTGGCAAATATGAAGCCAGTGGACAAATTAAAGTGAGAGAGGGTAAGGGAGATTTGAGGAATATTTTTCCAAAAGCCTTAGGCTCTTCTGGGACAGTTAAGACAGTTCAGGGAAAGGTGCACACCCTCATCAGGAGCCTGGGAGGAGAGGGAGTATTCGCTTATACTTCTTGGTCGGAGGCCTGGGAAACACAATCTGGAAGATCTAGAGAGACGTGGCTTAGGAGTGAGGTGCACAGAGGTATGCGGGAAATGTTGGTCTTCTTCCCACCCCTTCACCGCCTGGGCACTCGGGAGTTGGTATTTCTTTCTCAAGTGGGGCTTATCATTTCAAATTAAGAGTGCCTGAGGGTTCTTCACTCAGCCATGCAGAGCCAAGCCCTCATGCCAGGCACCGGGTGTTGGGGAGTAAGAGCAATCAATGCTCATTGGGAGAGAGAGACGAAAGGGGGTGGTATCACACTTAGAGCTTGGAGCCTTCTCTAGGCACTAGAGGGCTAGATCCTAGATCTGAAAGGCTCTAATTTCTCACATGGGCTAAGTCTCAGAAAAAAGAAATTCTAGCACTTTCTCACTCTTGAGCTTTGTGTGTGTACGCACACACGTGCTGCTTTATCTGCCTGGATCCTTTTCCCTCTCTATTAGTTCCCTAGGGCAGCCATAATAAATTACTATCAACCAGATGACTTAGAAGAGCAGACATGTATTATTTCTCAGTTCTGTGGCACAGAGCTAAAGCACTCAGCTACTAACCAGAAGTTCTGTGAAAGAAGAGATAGTTCTCGGTCCTGCAGGGCCATTGTGAGTGGGCATTGACTTGATGGCAGTGATTTTTTTTTTTGTTTCGGTTTAGTTTGGGGTTTTTTTCCCCCTAAGCTAGTAGTCAGAAATCAGGGTGTTGGCCTGATCACATTCTCTCTGAAGGCTCTAAGAGGGAAGGCCCTTTCTTGTTTCTCCTTACTCTGGCCGCCCCAGGCCTTCCTTGACTTGTAGCTGCGTAGTAACCATTATCAGATGGCTGCTTTCCTTCTGCCTCTCTGTGCTTCTTCCCTTTAATGGACTCTGCTCTGATTGGATCAGGCCCTACCTTACTCCAATGTCACCTCCTGTGAAGATGAAAACTTCTTAAAAAAACCCTATTTGGCCCTCAGCAGTGAGTGGTGACTTGATGGCTCTGAGCCCTGCCCACTGTGACGGCCACTAGTTACGAGGCCCCAGAATTCCAGGACCCACTCATGTTCTCTGTTTTAATGCAGACTGGCCTGTGCGTGCCTCCCATGAACCAAGTCGTCTCGGAGGCGTCCCTTGCAGATGGAGACTCAATGCCCCAGGGCCATGCTCAGCGCAGTCTGTCCATGGTTGAATCTGGAGGGCAGCTGGAAGAGGAGGAGGAGGAGGAGGAGAGGAAAGGGGAGGAGAATGACTTCCCTGCTGTGCGTCTCCGAAGGACCAGGGCCTTTCGTGCCCATAGTTACAGCTATGACCCCTTCAAAAGACATAGCTGGGGGCCTGATGTGGGGTTCCAGGATCCACTGAACAGGTAAGTCCCCTGGAGACTTCTGGTTCCTCCTTCATTTAAGTCCTGACCTCTGAGAAAGTGGCTGGGAAGGAATCATTGGGTGTTCTCAGCACTGTGTCCCCCTCTGGCCCTAGAGAGACCTTGAAGAATGACAGAAAACCTGTTTAGGGACTGTAGTGAGGCTCAGGCTTGCCTTTCAAAATATGGCTCCCCCTATGGCCCAAGGCAGGCTGGGGGTGGGATTGGGGCGGAGATACAGCATTGGAATGACTTGCACCTTCTTTTCTTCCCCGTCTTCTTTTGATTTTATGCAATCATATAGCAGATTCCCCATTGGAAGGGATCCAGGATCATATGGGACCCTTGCCCATAGCCAGCTCTATGGTTCTAAAGAGACAGGGAGGTTTCTTGATAGTTGGGGTCCCAGGGGCAGGGCTTTAGGCCTAGACCATTACCAGAGTCCTGCCAAGTTCATGTTCATTCCTAGTGAAGCCCTGCATTAGGGAAACAGCAACTGTCACTCAGAATTCTGCATGAGCTGGGACACTGGGGGAGAGGGACCCAGTACTTCCCCCTCCACTGGAAAATCCCTGACCACTTCCCCAAAGGCAGAGGAAGTCAGAAAGAAAAGGCCTGGCCCAGGGGTCAGTGTGACAAGTTCAGTGTAAGTGGTCATTGAAGGGGACTATTAGCCATTGCAGGGCACTGTCCCTGTGCTTCATCAAAGGCCCTCCTGGACAAGTTCCCTGGACTCTGGTGAGTGGTCTGACCTCTCTAGTTGATGAGTAAAGGTGGCTGGGCTGGGTGAAGGGGTCTTGTCCCTGAACTGATGCAAGTGGGAGATTGGCCCCTGGATCCACTTTCCTAAGAGCAGCTGGTAATCCAGCAGAGATGCCCAGGGCACTCATTAAGTGGTACCAGCTATCCTTCAGGATCACGTAGGTGTCACCCCTCCCCAGCAAGCATGGCTTATTCTTCTTTGGCTGAGTGGGCAGGGAGCACTGGATATACCATTTAGGGGCTAGAAAAATCAGCACCAGAAACTAGGTAAAGATTAAGAATCTAGTTTGTCCTATGCGTCGCCAAGTACTGGCTTTCTTCTTAAGGGCAGTGCTACCTACTAACCAGCAGGGGTCACCCTTGCCCACAGCCGGCTCCATAGCTCTGCCAAAGTAGAGCTACAAAGGGAGGTCACTTTAGCTGGGAAGCTGTGCCTTTGCCAACAGGAAGGGCTGGGCAGGGGGCAAGCAACAAGGCAGGGCTCACCCAGCCGGTACTCCTGGTGCCCATCACTGCCTCCTGGACACAGAGGGCTGTGATGGTGGCAATGTGTGTTTCAGGAGGAAACTTCAGGCATCGGGATGCCCAGGCTTCCAGGAGGCCCCCTTACTGCAGAGCCAAGAGGAACTGGACACGCTTCTGCGACTACAGCACCAGGGCTACCATCCCTCCTTCGTGGTATGGACAGACAAATCCCCATAGAAGCCACAGCCTCGCTCCCCCTTCCTGCCCCCTCGCCTGTCCAGCCGCCACTCTGTGCCTCTTCTGTTCTGGCAGCTGCTGGGTCTGTCTGTGCCCAGGGTTTGCTGTGAGTCCATTTCACCAAATTGGAATCTGTCCTCTGTGTTGCTCTGTCTGCGTCCCTGGGCCTGTGAGCTCTGTCTTGGACTCTTAGTATCTTTCCTCTGCTTCTTTCTCTGAGCTGCTCTGTTTCCGCCTTTCCGTGCCTGTGTCTCTGTGTAGATGTGAATGTCTCTGTGCCTCCCTCTTATTAAAAGGGCCCTGTTCCCCTAGTTTTGACAACCACTTCTTTCTGCAGACCCCTACATTTCTCAGACTCAGAGCTAGCCTGATTATGTATGGGATGAAAACCAGCATCTGGTACCTGCAAAGACAGTCATTCTCTAACAAGATCATCAGGATTATCAAATGAGAAAGGACAGAAAGCTCAGCCAGCCTCCTGGCTTCAAGAACACACTAGGGGATGGGGAATCCCCAGCCAGGACTTAAGAACTGCTAAGGATTCACAAAGGCTTTAGAGACACCACTAGTCCCCAAGCTGAGAGGCCCTGAGTACACAGAGAAGCAGCTAAAGCAGGTGGTTAAAGGCTGCCTCAGTTCAGTTCCTTCTCTAGCTGGCTAAGGGTATCAGGCATGACTAAGGGTACCAAGGTGGCTGTGTTTGGGCGGGAGAAAGGATATTTGTACAGTCCAACTTGGAAGCAGCAAGAAGGCTGCTTTTCCTCTCATTCTCCCCATCAGCATCTCTGGATGTCATCTCACACCCATTTCAAAGTGAAGTAGGATGTTGTTTTTATTTGCTCTCTGTCACATTGAAACAACCAACTCATAGCAGATCCTCTAGCAGGTTATCAGAGGCTATCGGAGGTAAATCACATGAGAGGAGATTGCCCATGTTTCTCCCTCAGAGCAGCTGGTGGATTCGAGAATAAAAGGAATTCCAAAATACTGCCTGCCTTTGGGTTGGCAGTGTAACTCCTTACCCATGAGGCTACCAGAGCCTCCCTAGTAGAGAATAAGACTATATAGTCACAGTAACCCTAAATCCTTCATCTGGCAAAGAAGGCTGGGAACTATGCTTTATCATTCTGGAAACCAAAAGAATAACATTTCTTTTTGTTGTAATTCTTCTGTTACTGTCATGTGGATTCTGATCTGTAGTACCCCGTATGACAGAGAGAACTTCCCCCTACGGTGTTACAAGCTGTAACAGTCTTCACAGAAACAGATTACCAGGTCTTTTTCCTATGGGTTTGAAACACTAACTTTTCAGTGAGAAGCTGAGCACTTTATCATGGTGCTACTAGGGCTCCTTAAAACTCTACAAAGAAGTATATTCATCTCTTGTCATCCAGAACCCCCAGTGGATACCCAAATCCTCAGATGCTCAGGTCTCTTATATAAAATGCAAAGTATTTTCATGTAGTCCAATTACCACATCATGTATATGTGTGTGCACATGTGCTGTGTGTATGGTAATTCAGATTCAGAAACATTGACCTTCAGCCTCCTCTGTCAGCAAGGACAAGTGTTACAAAGCTTCTTTAGGTCTTCCCATGACGTGCCATGGACACCTTTAGTTGGCTAGTCGGCTTCACTGAGCCTGGAAGCACTTGGCTCTGGCTCAGTGTGTTGGGAGCCCCGGCTCTCGGCAGTCTCTCAGGAGTCTCTAGTTCTCTGGCACATCTTCTCCAGGTGCTACCACTGTCACTGCTGCTGGCTGGCCTCATGCAGTGTCTATGTCTCTCTGTCTCTGATTTGCAGAGATCACAGGTCAAAGGACACATTACACTCTCTGGTGTTTTCTCCTTGATAATAGTGAGATCTCTATTTGATGCTTCTGAGAAGGCTCCTTTTGAGTCTGCTGGGATGGCAAAACTGAGCAATCCCTCTGTTAGGTTTCTTCACGTCTTACTTGTGCTTTAGTAACTATGCCATGGCTGTTTGGATCATACTAAATTATGCATGACATTGAGAATGATAGGGATTCCAAAACACTTTATTGTGATCACATAAAACATGTATATAGATCAAGAAGCATTTCTTTGTAGAGAAAAATGGAATGGTTTAAAACAAGTAAAGGTATTTGTTAGGGTTGTATGCTTCCTCCATGCCCGTTCAATCTGTATGCTGAGCAAATAATTTGAGAAGCTGGGCTATATGAAGAAGAATGTGGTTTCAGGATCAGAAGATCCACTAATAGTCTGCGTTTATGCAGATGACACAACTTTGCTTGCAGATAGAAATAAAGAAGATTTGATGCACTTATTGCAGAAAATCAAAACCTACAGCCTGTAAGGATTATATCTCAACATTAAGAAAACAAAAATCCTCACACTAGACCAATAGGCAACATCATGATGGGAGAAAATATTGAAGCTGTCAATGATTTAATTTTACTTGGATCGATAATCAATACCCACCAGCAGTCAAGAAACCAAAAGATGTGTTGCATTAAGGAAAATTCTCTCTCAAGGATCTCTCCAAAGTGCTAAAGAGCAAGGCTTTACAGATACATGGTCCAAGCCATGATATTTTCTTTTTTTTTCTTTTTTTATTTTTATTATTATTTTGTGTGCGTGTACCGTCAAATCAGATCTGACTGGTACAGGAGGATATTGCGCCTCCTTCTCCGGCAGAGCATCTGGTGGATTCGAACTGTGTTCCTCTGGGATTGCAGTGCAGCTTCTTGCCACCAGAGCTCCCCGATATTTTCAATGAGTTCATATACTTGTGAAAGTGGAACAATAAATAAGGAAGACCAAAAAAGAATTGAAAATTATGATAATCGTGAAGAGTATCGAATATCTCAGGAAATGGCAAAAGAACGAATCAATATGTCTTGAAGTCAAGTGCAGCAAGGGGACTCCTTGGAGCCAAGGAGGCAATTTTGTCTCAGATACTTAGGACATGTTTTCAGGACAGGCCAATCCTGGGAAAAGAGATGATTTTTCTGAACAATAGAGGGGCAGGGAAAAAGAGGATGACTCTCAATGAGAGAGATTGACACAGTGACTGCAAAATTAACTTGAGTGGAGTAGAAATTGTAAAAATGGTGCAGGATAGGGCATAATTTCCATTTCAGTTGCTATGAGTTGCATTTAAGTCCGAGGCACCTAACAACACCACCACCACCCAGCCATGTGGCAAGAGTTAGGCATATCCAGTAAGTCACTGCACAAATGTATGGATCTATATCTAACTCAAAACTCGCAGCTAGCAGGTAGGTTTGACTCAAAGCACCCCTTCATACAGTTTCCAAATGATAAAGGGAGGAGACTGACAGGTTTTCTCCTGAGGAGCCACTGGTGGATTTAAATTGCTAGAGACACACAGCCACACAGCTTGCAAGGGACTACATCACTGGGCTCATTTCCTCTCCTATTTCAATACATAAGTTAAAAAAGAAAACCAAACCCTCATTGCCTCTGCGTCAGAACCAAACTCATAGGTGACCCTCCAGTGGGTTTTCAGAAGCCGTGCATCCCTCGGAGCTGCTGGTGGTTTCAAACTTCTTGCCTTTGGGTTGGCAGTACAACTACGTATTCACGAGGCTACCAGAGCTCCCTAATTACATAATTAGAAACTTCATCTTTTACAGTGGAGACCTGATACTCATCCCACCTCCACACTTTCTCCCTACCTGCACCCCCAGCCTGCCTCTGAGACCAGGAAGAGAGAAGGAGCTAGGGCAACTGTAGGAGCCACATTTTGAAATTTGTAATCTTATGATTTTGTAATCAAAAGTAATGGAAAATTTGCCATAAATAAAAAACCTCTCTTTAAAAAACCCTTTTTAAAATAGTAATGGTTAGCTTTAAAAAGGCATAAAAGTGCCCAACAGAGGCTAGCCACAGGATGAGCTAAAAAAAACTCAACAATACAACAGCTAATCAAAACACAAACAAAAAACCCACTTTTCCCTCCACTTAATACTATTCTTTTTCTGATTCATCCTAGTGTTTCTCTTATGTGACCATTTTTACTGATTCTTCTCCTCTCTTTATCTAATCTTCAAATATTCCCCTTAATTTTCTCTTTGTATATTTGAGGCTTTGGTTATTTGTTTTGTTTCCTTTGTGCATTAGCAAATGGGGAAAAAAACATTCTACCAAGTCTACAGACCAAAGTCGTGAATCTAGTCCAGAGATTGCAGACTAGTGGCTGTGAGCCAAGTCTAGCTACAGAATTTGTTTTATTTGGCCAGTATGACGCTTTTTAAAATTCAGATGTCCTTAAATGGGACTTGTTTTCTCCAGTTTACCAAACCTTGCTTATATTTCCTGTTGTATTTTCCCACCTACTTTTTTAATCTTAAAACTCTCTCATTGCTGTCAAGTCTGAATGGCTCACAGCTGACCCCCCAGCTATTGTTAGTCATTAAGATGTTTCATTGTTGGCTCATACAGTTAGTAGATACTCAGTTTTACAGGGCAATGCTCAATTATTTTCTACTTCTGTCAGTAGTATATATGAATGTCTATTGATTACATCCTTTCAAACATTTGGTGCCATCACATTTCCTCATTTTTGCCAATCCAGTAGCTCTGAGAGGGAGCTCTGGAAGGTAGTCTGAACTGAGCTGTGCTGCTAACCGAAAGGTGGTGCCTTTCTGGTAGTTTGACTCCATCAGTGAGTGGCTCAGTAGGAGAAAGATGGGCGGTCTCCTCCTTTGAGATTTACAACCTTTGAAACCCTCTCAAGGGCCAGCTATGAGTCAGTTCCCCCTTGATGGCAATTGAATTTGAGTATATTAAACCTCATTGTGGTCTTAATTTTAATTCTCTTCTCACAAATGGAATTGAGCGTTTTTTCATGTGTGTATTGGCCATTTCATAGTGATTCCTATAGGCTGAAACTTCGGTGATGTCTTTTGTTTATTTTCCCATTGTATTCTATGTGTTTGGTTTTTTAAATCCTTTATGCTGACTATGCTCTTTATATATTTTGAAGACTATTGTTCTGTTGTTACATGTGCTGCTGCAGTTATCTTTCCCCAAGTTGTGGCTTACCTTTCTCTTCTCCTATAGTTCTTTAAGGAACTCTGGTGGCTTCAGCAGTTCCTTGGGAGAAAGGTGGTCAGTCAACTCCCATGTAATTTACTGCCTCTTAAAATCTGCAGGAGAGTCAGCTCTGAGTCCGTTCCAAGCCTACAGTAGACAATAGCAGCAGTATCTTTAGATAAACAGAATCTTAAAATTTTCACAAACCAACATTTATTGTGATATAATAATGACTAAAGGATGACAGAAGAATTGATGCCTTTGAATTATGATGCTGGAGAAGAGTACTGAATGTCCCATGGGTCACCAAACGAGCAGACAGATATGTCATGGACAAGGTGCAGCCAGGTGCTCCATAGAGGAGAGGATGGTGACATTTCGTCTTACATACTTTGTGCATGTTGTTAGGAGTGGGTAGTCCTTGGAAAAGTGGAGGATCATTTTTGGAGGAGGTCGGTGAAAAACAGGAAGACCCTCAATGAGATAGATTGACGCTTTCACTGCAGCTCTGGGCAGGAGTTTCTCAGGGATGGTGAGAATGGCACAGGATAGGAAAGGGTTCAGGTCTGTAGTTCCTAGAGTCGCTATGAGTCACAGTCAACTTGAGGGCACCACAACATAGCTTACATACAAAAGATACACAACATTCTTTGAGTTTTTTTCTTCTTAAATTTTCTATAGAGAGAGATCTGTGGGCCTGGTGGACAGAAAGTTATGCTACGAAGTCAAAGTTGGATGATTTTAATCTGTGGCACTCAGGCCTGGTTTTAATTGTTTTTGGTCAAACATTCTTCTAAGTGGCATAGAAATGGTCTGTCCATTTGCTGTACAGAGGTAACTTGTGGTTGCTGTGATGCTGACACTGTGACACTGCTGCATCAAATGTGACAATGGTTACCCATGGTGGACAGTGTTTAGTGGAGCTCCCTGATTAAAATAAGCTTGGAAGCACGAGAGGCATCCACTTCCAAAATAGCTTGCCTCCAGAAACTCTATGAACGTGGAGAAAGTATGAAAGTTATACAAGTGTTCAGGTCTTTCGTTCATAACGTTGCTATGACTCGACGGCACTTAACAACAACTAGTTTATTTACAAAATTAAAATACATTGTTTTCAAGAACAAATTCTTTCAATTTCCCTTACCCCCCAACCATGAAATTGTACAACCTCATGATTAATCCTCCCTTCCCCCTGCACATCCTTATCCCTCTGCTTCCACCCTCTCCCACTCCTCTTGGATACTTATACTCATTCTATAATAATGGTTTTATACAATATTTATCCTTGGGGGACTGAGTTAGTTCACTCTGTATAATGCTCTCCAGTCCCTCCCAAGTTAGGTAATAATTTACAAATCATTGTTCTTGTATGCTGCATGGTATTCCATTGTGTGAATGTACCATAATTTATCAATCCATTCATTTGTGGTTGGACATTTGGGCTGTTTCCATGTTCTTGCGATGGTGAATAATGCTGCTATGAACATTGATGTACAAATCTCCATTTGTGCATCAGTTCTCATTTTCTCAGGGTATATGCCAAGTAGTGAAATAGTTGGGTCATATGGAATTTCTATGTTCAGCTTTTTGAGGAAACAACAAACTGCCTTCCACAATGGTTGTACCATTTTACAATCCAACAATGTATTAGAGTTCATTTTGATTACAATTTAATATAAATATTGCTTTAAAGGAAGTTGATATCTTTACAATATTGACTTTTCTTTTACATTAAAACAATATATCTTATGGTTATCACACAGGTCCACAATGAAGGTTGCATAGTGGAGTGTACTTGGGGCAGTGGGAGGGGTGTGGCGGGATTGTATATCAAAGAAAGAATTTTTCTTTTACTTTTCAAAGAGAGCAGGAACTGGGGGGGGATGGGTGTTGGGGGGAGCAGGGGGAAGGGCTGGGCAGGGAGAAAAGTGCAACAATGAATGAATGGAAATCCAAAATCTCAGTAAATGTTCATTAAAATTATTAACATAAAAAAAAGAGAATAAAAACAAAATAAAACAAAAAAAACCCAAAACAGTATATCTTTTAAAAAAAAGTATACCTTTCCATTTAGTTAGGCTTTTTGTCTGTACAAGTCTTATGGATATTTGTTAGGTTTATTCTAAAGTATATTATTGTTGTTATTGTTGATTGCCATCGAGTCGAGCATGACTCATAGTGACCTTATGAACAAAAGTCCTGAAGCCTTTCTATAACTATTGTCATTTATCAAAGTTCGTAGAGTTTTCAGAGGCATGTTGTTTAGGAAGTGGATGCCACTCCTGCTTCCAAAAGTGCATATGAAAAGGCCTATCTTTTCCAATCTTCATTCTTTTCTTTCTCTTGCCTTACTCTGTTGGCTAGTACTCTGGTCCAATAATGACTAGAAATTATTTTAATGGACATTCTCGTGTTGTTTTTGAACATTGTATTGTTCTGGCAGAGATCATGCAGATAGTATAGGACGGGACAAGTTTTCGATCCGTTGTTCATAGTGTTGCTGGAGTAGTAGTTGATTTAATGGCACCTAACAACAATATATCTAATGTTTCATTATTAAAATTTTAGGTGTAGTTTGGTGTTTTTTTGTTTGTTTGTTTTTTTAAGGTAAGGAAGATTCCTTTTATTCCTAGTTTCCATGGCTTTGACTTTACAAAATGTGTTGAATTTTTTTCTGGTGCTTTTCTGCATTTATTGAGATGGTCGTATTTTTTTCTCTCTAAGATTGTTGAGGCAAATTTCACTTAAAAGAATTTTCTTATCTCAAATCACCTCTGTATACTGCTGAACACAATATGTGACACAATTTTTTTTATTTTACATAACAAACTACTCTCAAATTTAGTAGTTAAAACACTCAAATTTAGTAGTTTAAAACAATAATCATTTTTTCAGGGGAATTTTCCCATACTGTGTGGGAGTAGTCTTGACTGGGTTAAGTGGACTCACTTTTGGGGCTGCCGTTGTCTGGTGACTTGGATAGGATTGGATGGTGAAGGGGGCCTTCCCATTTGTGTGGATTGACAGGTTGCTAGGTGGGATACCTTGGTGCCAATTAACATGACCTTTTCAGAAGACTAGCTTAGGAATGTTCACTTAACAATAGCATACCAAGAGGGTAAGAGCGGAACCTTCAAGACTTCCTTGAAGCCTGGCTCAGAAATCCTATCTGCCCCTCCTGCTGCACTCTATTAAAATAGGCATCATGGCCAACCTCAGATCCAAAGAGTGACAAAGTAATCTGCTTCTTTGTGGGAAGAACAGCAAATAATTTGCAACCATTTAAAGTTAACTGTAATTTGCTACTTTTTTGTTTGGGATTTTTAGGTTAGTTCATAAGAGGGACATCATTTTCCTCTGTTTCACTGTCCTTATGTAACTTCAGAATCAATGTTATGCTTCCTTATAGAAAGAGTTGGAAAGTATTCTTCTACCCTTTGGAAGCATTTGTATAAAATTTCAGTGGTCCATTTCTTGAAAGATCTGTCCTTTATCTGTAAAACCATTTTGGCCTGCTATTTTTTTTCCTTTCTCTTCATAATTATAGATCCTGTTTCTTTAATAGGTCCATTCAGATTTGCTGTTTCTTCTTGATTCACCTTTTGTAAGTTTCATACACACACTCACATACATACATACCCACATGCATACATATTTTGAAAGCAATCTATTTTGTTTGCATTTTCAAAATTATTGACATGAGATAGTATTCTCTTTTTTTAATCACTACTTTTTTTGGTAGCAGGTCTACTTTTTCACTATAATTTTGTTTTATTTGTGCCTTCTCTCTTTTCCTTCACTCTTTTTTTTTCTTTTCCTTGTTGTGTACTGTCAAGTTGGATCTGACAAGCACAGGAGGAGATTGCCTCTCCCTCTCAAGCAGAGCATCTGGTGTATTCAAACCATGTTTCTTAGGGATTGCAGCTCAGCTTCTTGCCACTAGACCACCAGAACTCCCTTCCTTCACCCTTAATAAGAGGAATTTTTCTATTTTGCCATTTAAACAACAGCAAAATAGCTTTATTGATTATTCCTTATCTTTTTTGATTGCTTTTTTTATCTTTATTATAGCCTTCCTTCTGTTTTCTAGAGGTCTGTTCCGTTGTGCCTTTTCTAACTAATTTGGAATTGGTCATTAATTTTCAATTTTTAGAAATTGTCAGTGTGAACATCTTATGGCTACAGATTGCCCTTGAAATACCACTTTGGTTTCCTCTCAGAAGTTTAGTTCTGTGGTGTTTCCTTTATTGCTAACTTATAAAGTGTCTTTATATTTCCACAAGGATTTATTCTTGGATCAATACTATTTTGAAAAGAATGTCCTAAAATATCAAAATACATAGAAGTCTTTTAAAACTTTAAAAAGGAAAATTACTTACAGAGAAGTATTATAAACATTTATGTAGTATTTAATAAATAATTAAGACTCAAATACCTGTGTAATCTCAAAAAGCTCAATTGCCATTAAGTTGGTACTGACTCATAACAACTGAGTTTCACTGGCTGGTAGATTTGAACCACTGACCTTTTGGTTAGCAACATGGTATTACATAATATATTACTAGGGCTCCTTGTAATCACTCCAGATTTGGGAGTGGGGGGTGGGAAGATTACCACTAAACTCCAGAAGCTCCCTTCCTATTCATAACCCTTCCTTTCCTGGTAGACATGACCAATTTACTGAATTTTTATATTTACTATCTATATATGATTTTCTACACTGTTATCAGTTAGAGTTTTGCCTGATTTGGAGTTTATATGGGTGGAAGTGTGAAGATAGCACAGGACAGAGCAGGGTTTAGATCTTTTGTTCACAAGGTTGCTATCAGTCATATTCAGCTCGATGACACCTAACAACAACAAAAATCACGCAGAATAGAAATGTTTTTATATAGTTGACATTATGTTTGTGAGGTTCATCCATATTTTTAATGACCCATAGTTTTCTCATTTTTAAATTTTAATGTCTACACATTCTTTTTTTGTGTTGCATCTTTTTTTTGTCTGCACATATTCTTACCACAATAGCAACAACAATGCATATTCTTTTCTTTTTTTTTTATTATTTTTGTGTGAGTGTACCGTCAAATCACATCTGACTGGTACAGGAGGAGATTGTCCCTCCTTCCCCGGCAGAGCATCTGGTGGATTCGAACTGTGTTCCTCTGGGATTGTAGTAACAATGAATATTCTTAATCTAGTCAACTGAAAATGAACTTTTGGGTTGTTTCCTGTGATTTCTAGGATATAAAACAAAAAATTACACTGTGCACAGAGACCCCATAGGACAGGGTAGAATTGCCCCATCGGGTTTCCAAGACAATAAATCTTCCCAGAAGCAGGCTGTCTCATCTTCCACACACACAGTTTGAATCACCAACTTTGAGGGCAGAAGCCAAGTCTTTTCATCATGGTACTAGGACCCGCTTCTCTGTGATATCAATCCTTCAAAATGCTAAGTTTGCCTTATGGTTTAATATGTAACCATTTATTAATTTTTCATGTAGACTTTAGAGAGAAATTCTCTCATGGTTGGGTATGTTATCTGTGACTGCTTCTGCACTATGCTGTCTTCAGTGTGGACTGCTTCAGTATTTGTTTCGTGTTTCATTACCTGCCTGGCCCCTACAAGTTCTTCACTTCTGGCAACCCTTCAGGGTAAATCTTTTCTCTCCTGAGATATTTGCTATATTAAGAAAGCCTGCCCTTGAATTGCAGCAGAGTGATGAATACTAAATAGCTGGAATAACTTTCCCAACTATTTCGAGTGGACCAACCCAGATATGAGGCGTGGAGGGAGGTGGGAGGCCTCTGTTTGAAGAAGTGCCAAGCTGTGAAACAGCAAAGACTATGGAGTGAAGATGGGTAAAATCCTGACTTCTGGGTGAGGATTCTTGACATAATTCTAGGGTTCCTGTCATTCATCTGCTGGCTCCTCAGATCAAATGGCCACGGGCTGGCTTTCCAAATCTGTATCCATGAGTGGCATCAATGGCTTCTTGGATCCTGCTGGTGAGTAAAGGTGGAAACAAGACAGCAGTGACTCCTCACCCGATCCCTCTCACCACCACGGCTTGGATCCAGTTGCTTGAGTCCAGACATAGCCTGTATTATGTATACTCATATACCTTTGTTGTTGTTAGGTGCCACTGAGTAGAGTTCAACTCGTAGTGACCCCTGTCTATTCAACAGATGTGAATCCCGTCCTATCCTGTGCCATCCTCACCATCTCGGACACATTTACACATACACCTTTGTAGCTCCCACCCCCCCCACCCCCCACCCCCGCAAACAAGAGGTCTAATTCAGGCTTCTGACATTCTTAAACTCTCCTAATGAAGGACAACTCAGGACAGAGGCTCTCCAAACTCTCAGGCATCATAGATGGAGGACAGTTACCTGCCACATACCTTGTCTTCAGAATGGGAGACAGAATAGTGAGATCTCCATGTGAAGCCTGTTCTCCCCACTCACCAGACAAGAACTGAGATTTCATACTTGGCCCCCTTTTCTACCTAACCCTGCTGTTCTGTCCCTGAACCCTAAGTCCTTAGCTCCGCTGTGCTCGGCCTGTGCTCAGAGCCCGCCCTCCCTACTTGCTCCCCCAGTGCCCGCCCTCAGGAATGGCGTCACATGCACCTGCAGCTTGGGAACCTGATCCAGGTGGAGGAGGTGGGGGAGGCAACCCTGGCCGCCTTTGTCTGACTTTACCCAGACATTTCTCCTCTTCTTTTGTGTTGGCAGGGAATTTATCCCAGTCCCCTTCCCCTGACCTCCGCAAAAGGTAAGTTTCGGGGATTCGGAGCCTTTCAAGCACCTACGTTAGACGGGTGAAGGCAATGAGATGGGGTCATGGGTTTTGTAGCCACAAATGTCTCCCTGCTACTGAATCATTGCTCAGCCTCGTCATTTATGAGTGAAGGCCCCTACATGGTCTTAACAGTTGTTCTCACTGAGCTGCATGAAATTCACTTTCTTCTCTTCAGTGAGGGAAGGTTCATCAGGTTCTAGATAGTCTCATAGGATAAGGAAGAGATTAGGGAAAGGAAAACAGAGCAAATCCAGACAACAGGGTCACTAACAGAGAGGACCTTGCTTGCTGATGTCAGGGGCATAAGGGTGAATGGGCAGATCAGCTGTTGGACCGTCTTAGGGCATGAGATGGTTCAAATAACTGACCAGTGGCCAAGGGCTCTAAGAAGAGCTGGGCAAGGCCTGTAGAGCTCTAAGGGGAGAGGACAGGAACTGAAGGCATGATTTAGGAGCAGAGGTTTAGATTTAGGAGCTGAGAGATTTCCATAACTATGTAAACAAGCATGCAAAATTGGCACCTGTTTATTTGGCTCCAGCAGTTAAAGCCTGATTACGGGGTGGGTCGGTCAGTCCTGTACAACAGTGTGGGTGTATGGCCCCTTTAAGATATCAGTCTTTGATTTGTGGTCCTGAAAATCTCTGGCTGACACATCCTCCTGGCTCTGGGTTTGGGATTAGCTCATGGGATGGGGCTGATGAAATCCCAGGAAATTCAGCCCTTACTGGCTTTAGGCCCAGAGGCCCTTTCCAAACAGCAGAGAGGGTCGCACACAGGGTTCTTGTTCTGCAAAGGGAAATGTACCCTCTGGGGAGCCCCCACCTCACACCACTTCCGCTGAGGAGCAGCCTGAGTGAGGAAATTGTGCCCTCCCATCTTCAGCCTGGCTTAGGTAGAAAGGGGGGGTCTTTGGTTATCTGGGAGGAGCCTGGAGTTTCCTTATAAATAGAGAGGCCTGGCAAGTCAAGTGTCTACATCCAGGAAGCCCTAGGAGGTAGGGGATGGACAAAATTCTTGTTCTTGCTGAGCCCTTCCTCTCCCTCTCCAGCCTTTCAGTTTTTCTCCTCACATCTCCATTCTCCTTCTCCTCACCATGGCACCTTCCTCCACCATCTCTCTGGGATTATCTTTTCATCCTTTCCCTCTACATCTCCATCATCTCACCTCTTTTTCTCTCTGCAGTTACTGGAGTGGCAGCTGTAGCCAACTGGAAGGGGGCTCAGGTACCTCGGCAGGCTCCTCCCTGCGACGGACCTTTAGCTTCCTCTTCGGCATGACCGGAAAGGCCAAGGTAAGGAGTGAGCTGGGAAAACAGGAGGCCTGGAATCCAAAGTCCTCCCTAATTCCTATCCACCCTATTTCCCCTGACACCCCCCTCCCATTTCCCCTCTCAGACACTCAGTGTATTGATTCAGATTTTAAGAAAACATCCACTGTTTCTGCCAGCTCCCCTCCCTACATCCCAGAAAATCACCTCTGCTTCCCCCCATGTCTCCAGTTTAGTGGCCAGCTGTGGCCAGTTGTAATAGGAGAAGGGCCAGGAGCCTCAGAAACTTAAGGTGTGACCTACCATGCCCTCCTTTTCTGCCTCACGTAGCTGTAGCTAAGAGGTAGGCAGAAGTTGTAGGCATCAGACATAATAATACTAATTACAGCAATACTTTTACTTCTTCGTAGAGTGTTAGGGTTTGCAAAGTGCTCTTACACTCATAATTTTATGGGTGGATACAGCAGCTGAAGGAGTTGAAATTATCCCATAGGTAGAGTGGCAGCCAGGGAAGTATGTGATTATGGAAGACCATGTAGAGCTGCCATATCCATGAATGTAGCTCTGGGCCCAGGAAGATGAAGGCACATGGTCCCTGCTCTGTCGCCAACTCCCATGCTTTGGTGAAACTGGGTTTATGAATTTGTCACTGTCTTCATTCATGAGAATAATGAGCTAAACCCCCCTCATTTTAATCTCTCAGCCTCCCCAAATATGTTAGCTTCCCAACCTGGGATGGCTTCTACATATTGAGAGAAACTCTGAAAAGACATCATAGTCACATGATTCTCACTGTGTGGCCATTTGGGCTCCTTCCAGAGCCCTGTAGCAACCCCACCCCCACCTTAGCTCCTTGCAGGAGCCTTTTAGCTGGGATTCCCCTTGTTTGGTCTGGCAAAGGAGGCGGCTAAGGTGAAACCAGGGTGACATAAGCATCTTCTCACCTCTGGTAGTGGGTCAGGAGTTGAGGGTGCTGTTTGTCAGAGACCAGGGGAGCCCCTGAAGAACAGCTATAGTTGGAGAATCTTAAAGCTGAAGGAGAGAAAAGGGAGGAAAAGAGGAACTGAACCTTTTAGAGAATAAAAGAGAATCTGAGCCCCGGGAGTCTGAGTCCCATCTCCCCACAGGTTCTTGGGTTCATCCTCTTTCCCCTACCATTGGCCTAACAGGTGGGAGGTTGGATAGTCTTGTGAAGGGCAATGTGAGCAGAGACTCTGGAGTCCAGACAGGAAGGAGGGAAAAGCCCCAGTTAGTGTGGATGCTTCCTACTGGGCCTTTCCTCACCAGTCTGGAGTCTTACCTCCTCCCACCCTTTCCCTCTCTGTCATCTCCTGGCCTGCTGGCTTCCTTCCACCCCATGAATGCCTGTTTCTGCTTCAGTTAGTCTCCTCTTCCTCCTCCTCCCAGACTTTCTCCCTTGCCCAGCTCAGCATGGGGGGGCCATGGAGCAGGAAAATGGAGGTGGGGCTAGAGGGAAGCTCAGTTAAGCAGTCGAAGAAGGAAGTGACTTATTCCCACTTGACCAGCATTGTACAGTTGACAGAACACTTTCTCAGAGGTCAACTCATTTAGTTCTTATAACAACTCTGCCAAAGATAAGCATTTTAATTCCCTTTACAGACAAGATAACTTAAAGGATGAGTTGCTTGCCCACATTCCCATAGCTACTAAGAGATTGCAGACTCAGCTTTGACTATGTAACGTCTCTTTCTTTCTTAGTAAATCTAAGAGAACAGTTGATTCCTCTCTTCCAGAAGAACTCTGGTGGGACAGTGATTAAGTGCTCAGTCCAAACTGAAAGATCAATGGTTCAAATCCACAAATTGTTCCTTGGGGAAAAAATGTTGCAGTCCACTTCCACAAAGATTTATCATTTAGGAAACCCTACAGGGCTGCTCTTCTCTGTCCTATAGGGTCAAAATCAACCCTACAGCATTGTGTTCAGCTTCCTTTCTTCCACATCTTCTACTAGATGGCCATTGGAGTCAATTATACCTTACCCACTCCCCTCTAGGGAGTTCTAGAAGCCTAGTGGTGGTAAGAAGTTGCACTGCAATCCTGAAGGCACATGGTTCAAATCCACGAGCTGCTCAGAGGAAGAAGAATAGGCAGTCTCTTCCACTGTGATTTGCTGCCTCTGAAAACCCTCTGGAAGGTCAGCTATGAGTCAGTTCTGACTAGATGGTACACACCAACAATATAATGTGGGACTCAAACTTCATTGATACAACAACCACCACCCTCTTTCCGAGTATGAAAGTATCAGTTGTTATTGTTGTTGTTAGGTGCTTTGAGTTTACTAGCAATTCTACGAATAGGGATCTGAACCCTGCTCTATCCTGTGCCATTCCCATCATCTCTAATATACTTGAGCCCATTGTTAGTTACTATTAGCAGTCCATCTTGTTGAGGGTCTTCTGCCCTTGAGCCCTATTATAGTCATTGTGTCAATTCATCTTGTTGAGAATCTTTCTCTCTTTTGCTAACCTTCCACCTCTTCAAGTATGATGTCTTTTTTCCAAGGACAAGTATCGGGGAACCAGCCCCAATATGTTGGGGGAATTCCACCAAAAGGAGGCACCAGGTTGAAATGAAGATGCAGAGAGGCTAATTGCTGATGACAAATAGCAAGTTTAATATTCTGGCAAGGGTATATATACGTCTTAGGAACATGCCTGCAGGGCTAATCGCATCATCTCTTATTTGTCCGAGATGTTGACTGGTAGATCAAACATTCCCAGACATTCACATAAAACAAAGACCTCTTCCAGGATATCTTATAATATATTACAAAAGACAAAATGGTATCACATTTCTAAGATTCAGAAACCTTCGGTCACTCCCTATACATTAGCATACTGCTTCCTGGAGTTGTTTTCTGCAGAACAGATGGTCAAGCCAAGATAGGTGGTCCTGCTGTTTTTACAAGGTGTTGCTGATCCTGCTTTGCAGGTTAGCCAGCTCCTGACAGCTCCTCCCTCTTAATATAACAAAATATGGGATGTTGCCTGTCTTAGGTGGACATGAGACCTCAAACTCAAGTTGCCCGTCTTTGGGATCATAGCAGTCAATGCTACTCCCTGTCTTAGGATCATGAGCGAGTCTCATTCCTTGTACATCTTTGGCTACACATCCTGCATTTGTCTGGGGAGGGCCTTAAGTTGAATTCCATGTACTTTACACAGCAGTTCTCTATAACGCTTGGCTATTATATGACCAACACAAGGGAGGACCCAGAGTATACCTATGATAACAATACAAAGAGCAACAATCGTGAAAAGAAGATTTCTAAATGAAGTTACAGAAGGAAACCAGTTTTTAGATTCTCAAATATTTGACCAGCTTGTTCAGCCGGGGAAATATTTATATCTGGGGTATTCTGCATTTCTATAATTCTTTGGTGCAGATCATACAAATCAAGAGAATCATTATTAGACATCCAAATTCCTTTTAAATGATATACTACCTTTGTCCAATCATTATCTGAGCTATTGTATTTCAATTTAGTAACACAAATAGAATCATAGGCCGCATGGCATCTTAACCTTCCTTTCATTCTAATATTTTGTACCATCCTCCCTAATACATTCACTGTATCATATAAAGCATTTAATTTTTGTTCCATAACTTCATCCACATTCTCTTGCTCTACCCAATTTTTTGTCACATCATGCATTAACCCATTTACAAACTTAGTCGTTGGGACTTCTTGATTCAAAGCTACAGCAGAAGTAGAAACAGTAGCAATCATAGAGATAAGAGAAACAATTCCTACAGTAACCAGACCTACAGCTCTTTTGGTTCTTAATGACAACTTATATAACTCTATTAAAATTTGCAAGCCTTCACTGCAATCCCAGAGGAACGCGGTTCGAATCCACCAGATGCTCTGCCGGAGAAGGAGGTGCAATATCCTCCTGTACCAGTCAGATCTGATTTGACGGTACACGCACACAAAATAATAAAAAAAAAATTTGCAAGCCTTTATCCTCATACCAAATATCATTTAACTTTACCGGTGTCATAACAAAA
>NW_006399926.1:1868409-1868926 GCF_000299155.1 Elephantulus edwardii
GAGGATAGTAAGGAAACTCAGTTTTATGACAAATAGTAAAATATTTATAAAAATTTTGAAAACTCTTGCTGGTATAGCCAGGAGCATTATTAGTCTAGATTATTTTAGGAATATCTAATATAGAAAAAGCTAATGAACAATGTTTTATAACATATTTAGTTGCTCTTTCAGATAAATAAAATATTACCACAAAACTGGAACTGATATTAATAATAACATGAACAAATGGCAAGTTTTTAAATTTGGGAATGTGAGCCACATTCACTTGTCAAATATGATTCGGCAAAAATCCTCTAGGACTCACCTTAAAATGTGGAACAGGTAACAAACATCTTATACATGATTTTACAATATACTTAACAATTTCTTCCAGAATATGAAATACCCCATGTAAATATTTACTATAAGCATAATGATTTTGATGAAATTGTTTTGCTTTTGTTAACTTAAAATTTATTAAACATTTATTAGCCAATTTATTTTCTTTTACTAAAGGTCCTGGTAAAAAGAATAAGAC
>NW_006399926.1:1871532-1878827 GCF_000299155.1 Elephantulus edwardii
TGATGGCACATAACAACAACAACAATATCAATATTGTCTTCAGATCTTCTTTAAAGCTAAAAATAGAATAGCACATAATTTGCTTTCTAGTACTGATTTATACAGATATGATTCAATATTGAATTTGTTAATACTCCAATATTCTATTTTTCCCATAATTAGAAACATCTGTAAAAACGTTAGGACCTTTATTACACATACAGGTAAAGGCAATAAGGTATGTTTCTGAAGAACTGAATAGAGCCTCTTAGAAGGAAAGTGATTATCTAACCGTGTAGCTTTGACTTATACAACTAGGTTCAACACAGGCAAGCATTAATTAAGGGGCTATAGTGGAGAGTTTTTATTTTTACTTCTACAGGTTTTAATTTAAAGTAGAGCAATTAATACAGATACGCACAACTCACATAGACTTGTAGTGCCAGCCACTGGCATGGGTATTTTACAATACTGGCTGAAACATATGAAAATTTCTACCTAAGCATGTAGCTACCGGATAGAATGTATGGATATATGAAGGAGATAAGAGGATGCCAAGAGCTGATTTTTTTCAAAGATCTCTTGAGACAAAAAGTCTCTTTTGGCACCATGAGACTTTGAAACACCCTTTCTTAGCATTTCCTCGCCTATGAGATTTGAAATTCATATAGATCTTAACTTTATATCTGTCTATACTAATTCTTGTTCTTTATTGAAACCTTTAAATTGTATGAGCTCATCAGTATTATAACTTTGAACATAAGACAAAAAGACAACAAACATGGCAGACAAAAGACAAAACAACACAAACATTGAGGCCTCTTATAACACCTTTCTCATTATTTCCAACTGTTCCTCATATTTCTGTGTTAACATGCTTTTCTTCCTATTCTTACCCATATTTTAGACTCTGAGTTTTAATACTTTTCCTATTAATAACAAAGGAGAATTCCAAAGGGAGTTGCAGGTTCTATATCAGCTTTTCTACTAAAAGGGCAAGACTATAGAATTCAGCATCTGACAAAGCAGGGATAGATATAAAAGCTCCAAATTGTTTTAATACATTTCTTTCCCATAAATTAGCATTAATGTATAGCACATAAAATTGCATTTGAGCCTTTTGGTCATCAGGTTCTGCACAATCATAAATATTCTTAGACCTCTAAACATTGAGAAAGGTTTCTAATTTAGCGAGAGTTAATGTTAATTTTTTGCAAAAGCCAACTAAGAGGCTAATTATTTTTTACTACTAACAGTCACATTAGCTTCTATATCCACAAGACCTGTAAAAGAAATTTGATTCACAGAAAAAGAGTGGAGTTTTGATCATTAATGATGGTTTTTCAAAACAAATATTTTTCAGTACCTCCAAATTCTCTTACTTTCGATCTATTAATAGTAAGAAATGCATGATAAGGAAGAAGTAAAAGTTGAGCAATGATTTAACCAGTTTGTAGGTAAAGGAACAATAATTTCATACATAAACTTTAGACTTATACTTCTAATATGAATCTGGAAACCTTGACTACTTAGGCTATTACATTTAAAAATTTTTCCCATAGTTCCTTAACCAAAAGACATCAGTTCCTAATTCATACACTTTTCCTGAGGAGAATAAGGTATAAGGTTTGAGTGATTAATCAGCCTCAGCACTGCCTTTGAACCTGACAGTTTTGTTCAGGACTCTCCTCTAAACGCTGCAAGTTAGTAGCTACACAGAGTGCTGGGGGGAGGGGAGGGAGAGAGAAAGAAAGAGGCAGTGCCAGCAGTACAGTTCCATTCTTAGGAAACCAGACACAGACTTTCTTAGCAAAATCTAAAAATTTAGATGACTGCTGATATTCTAACATTTTGTAATTAGGATTAAAAGGAGGAGGTGCATTTTGAGCTTATCCAATTGTTCTAAGACTTTCCCTAACATATCCTCAGCTTTTGAGCCAAAAAACACTTCAGAGTTTGGGGTGCAAGCCAATTTTGAGCAGTTCCCTTATCTAGTTCTATAACTCCTCACCTCCCATGCCTATCTGCAGGGAGGGATATATATCCTGGGAATCTCATCCTTTTTTCTCCATCCCCGATTCAGCTTCTCATGCATGATTACTTTCAGCTTCTTTTTTCAACTTATCTAACTCATTCCTAGAGTCTAAGGAGGTATCTCTAACAAATCTCCACAAGCTGAAAGTATAAAATTGTTGGGGATTTAATTTTACACCACGGGTTTTTAACATATTCTGAAAAGTGTGCACATACAATGTTTTTACCTGATTAATCCCTGTCTCCGCCCTTCTTCTCTGATCTTTACCTTCACCAAAGGCAAATTCAGTAAGTTCCTATCTTATGACTTTCACAGATCCCTTAGTGTTTTCCCTCCATGTTCAGCGGTCCTGCCCAGGCGCCAATTATTGGGGAACCAGCCCCAATATGTCGGGGGAATTCCGCCAAAAGGAGGCACCAGGTTGAAATGAAGATGCGGAGAGGTTAATTGCTGATAACAAATAGCAAGTTTAATATTCTGGCAAGGGTATATATACGTCTTAGGAACATGCGTGCAGGGGTAATTGCGTTATCTCTTATTTGTCCGAGATGTTGACTGGTAGATTGAACATTTCCAGACATTCACACAAAACAAAGACCTCTTCCAGGATATCTTATAATATATTACAAAAGACAAAACGGTATCACATTCCTAAGATTCAGAAACCTTCACTCCCTATTCATTAGCATACTGCTTCCTGGAGTTGTTTTCTGCAGAACAGATGGTCAAGCCAAGATAGGTGGTCCTGCTGGATTTTTTTTTATTTTATTTTTTAAAATTTCTTTTATTTCATTATTTTTTTGGTGTACCATCAAATCAGATCTGACTGGTACAGGAGGAGATTGTTCCTCCTTCTCCAGCAGAGCATCTGGTGGAGGTCCTGCTGTTTTTACAAGGCGTTGCTGACCCTGCTTTGCAGGTTAGCCAGCTCCTGACAGACAAGTCCCTCCTAACAAGATGCCCAAAGCATACTGAAGTTTCTCCAAACAAAATAATAGGGAGAAAAACAAACTGCTTCTGGACAGTGTAGAATTTGGGACCCACTGTGACTCCATCTATTGATGTACTGGCCACAACTCTGACAACCAAGTTCTTCCCTGAGACTCTCTTTTCCAAAGACCCCTACAAAGTGACCGACATTTATCAAGTTAAATAGGCTATGGAAGTTAGGTGATAGCCTTTAGATTTTTTAGAAATTAAGATAGACTTTGGTTTTGAGATGTGTGTGTGTGCACATGTGTGCACATGCATATGTGTGTATATAAAAAAATTAGGAGGTACCAATGGGTAAGAAGAGGGGAGGTGGAAGAAAGAGCAAGAGATGCCAAGGAGAAAAGAAGAGGGGTTCATTGTGACAGAGGATGTATAAAATGGAAATTGAATCAAGCTGCATACTTAGATTAGTAAAAGCGTACATAGTTTTAGGGGTAGAGTAAATCAAACCTATTGCTGTTTAGTTGACTCCAACTCTTGGCACTCCTCTGTGGGTTTTCTGAGGCTGTAGCTGGCATGCTTTTTCTTTCTAGAATCCAACAGCTACTGTTGGATTAGAACTACTGCCCAACACAACACTCTAGGTCACCGAGCAAAGCAGTTTCCTTTTTGTGCCCTGCCCCCAACCTTCTTATTCATCTTCTAAGAGGAAGAGGAAGACCTAGGGCAAGGCGAAGGGTAACAAAAACATCACAAACATGGTAACAAGCATCTCAAGCATGAAAAACAGAAGTAGGATGGAGAATCAAGATTTTTTATTTTGAAACTGTAAGGTCTCCAGAAGAAATTCTAGAGTGTAAGCCTAGATCAGTAGGGAGCAGTGTTGGATTTTGGCCCTTTAAGATTCCATCCTCAGCTTGCAGTAGCAGTCTGCCCGCCTGCCCTCAGAGTCCTAGGAGAAAAGCTAAAGTCTCTCAGCCCATCCCTTTCTCTGGCCCCCAGTGGGCGGAGCCTTGAGGCCTTGGTTCAGGCCTTGGGCTGTTTTTTAAATGGAGTTCTGTCATCAGCCTTGACTGCCCACAGAGGAAGAAGGGCGTGGGGGGGAGGAATGGGACACGGCCGTGTTTGGGGGTCTGGGTTCTGATGGCTTGTGGATGGGGTGTTTCCCCCGATCTTCTCATAGGCCTGCAGGTGCAAGCCTGGAGAAACCAGCCTTGCCCTGCACCCTTGGGAAGTTCTTTCTGCCTCCCCATTTCCCTCTAACCTGCTGCATGCATGGCTTATCCTTTGTATTTTCTGGCCTTTGCTATATAAGGATTCTAAACAGGGGAATGGGTGAAGAAGGAGGTGAAGAAGGAGTTGCTAGGCAGGAGAGGAAGCTGAGGAGCAGTGTGGGGGTGGTGTTCAGGGTGAGGAGCCCAACCAGCTCAGCCAGTGGTGAGGCAGTGGAGCCCAAAATAGTGTCACAGACTAAAATTGGCACCTTCAAGAGTGCTGAGTTGGGTTTGAAACCTGCAGCATGGCTTTGCTGCGGAGTAGGGCAAGGAGCCTCTGGAACTGGGTTAAACCTCCCTCCCCTCTTCCCCTTTACTGTTCTAGGACCAGCATCTTGAGGCTCCCTTTCTATATCATCCCTGGTTTCTCTGTACAAGGAGACCTGAAAGGCAGCAATGAACTATGCCAGTGTGAGTGACTGGAGAAGGAATTTTCTTAATAGCAGGAAACTCACCAAAGGTGGAAGTTGGCACAGGTTGGGGCAAATGGGCCACCAGGTAGATAAATCCCTACCCTAGCCTCTGTAGAGAGAGCCCCATCTACTCCTGGAGTAGGACAGACTGGCTTGTGGGCTTTTGGGTCAAGGCTAACTTGCAATGGAGACAACTGAAGTCAGACATAGGGAAGGACTTCCATGGCTTCTTCACCTTCAGTACAGGTGTGGAATCCCCAGATGTAGCTGGCTGGAAGATGGGTAGGGCAGAAAGTGGTCGGGAAGGCCTCAAGTGTCGCGCGGCTTCTGGGTGAATTCTGTCCTCTTTCAGTTTGAGTTTTCAACCTTGGGGAGGAGATCCTCCCCTTCACGCTTTTTATCTTTAAGACCCAGCCTTTAGTTCCCCTTTGATTTCCTCTCCCTGCCCCCGCCCCTGCTCCAGTCGTTAAGGGGGTCTGCTTTGATGGGGACACAAGCCAGGAAGGAACTAGCTCCCCTGAGAGCTGGGGGAGGACAGATACCGGCCCGCGGGTTTTTTAAGACTGTAGTACTGCGGGGAGGGGGAGGTGCAGGGAGGTGGGGAAGACCTGGGGTGGGGTGAGGGCGGCCAGGGGTAGATTTTAGGAAAATAGGAGCCAAGAGTTTGGAATCGAGCTCCTGGGCTTGGAAGGCACCCTTAAGCACCAGAGGAGACTCAGACCTAGGAGTTCCTCGACCTGTCTGTGGAGCCCGGTACTTCTCCAGACTGAGCTCCACTAACCCGGGCGCCTGTCCCGTGCGTAGGTCCCCCGCCCTCCGTCCGCTCCGCCTCCCCCTTTCCTGAGCTAGGGCGGGGGTGGAGACTCGGGTTTGAGGAACTGGCTCTGGGTGCCGGGCGAGGGGAGTCAGACTTCCTGTCCCCAAGACCGACGCGTGCGGGGCGGACCCCTCCCCCGCCCTCCCCCACAATAGCCGGACGCTTGGGTCCCCGTCGCGTTCTCCCGGGCTCCCCCCATCGGATTATGTCTCGGATTGAATCCCTCACGCGAGCGCGGATCGACCGGAGCAAAGAGCTGGCGAACAAGGTGGGCTCTCTCAGTCCCTCGGCTCTGGGTGCCCTCCGACCCCGGGCTCCCGCAGCGCACCCCTTATCTGCCTGCTGGCTTTTTGGGTGCTCAAATCGGACGAAGCGGTGGATGGGAAAGCGGCGGGACGGGGTGGGTGGGGACTGTGAGTGAGTGGGGAGGGGGTCGGGGAGCCGTGGGCGCGACCGGGGCTCCCGGCTCACGCCGATTCAGTGCAGGGATCCCGGGAGAGGGCGGGCCTGGGGTTTGCTTGGCCATCTCGGATCTGGCGGGACCGGCTGTTTTGGGCCACTGGAAACAAAGTTGAGCTGGTAAGGGATTGAGCGGGAACAGGGAGGTGTGTGTATTCGGGGGGTGGGGTGGAGATCGAATGCTCTTAGGTACCCCCCTTTCTCCCTTGGTCTAGCTCGGTTGCGCCCAGCACCTCCACCCCAGTCGTTGCCTTGGTCGTTCCCCCTTTGTCCCCGCCATCCGGCGGAGGGGGTGGTTTCCCGGCTTCCTCCCACCACCAACACCACCGCCGCCGACACCCCTCCAAGACAAAAGTCAGCTCCTCCTCTCCTCGCAAATGGACTTTCCAGCTGTGATTCAGTTCTCCCCTCTGGTGGGCGGGTGGCCGGGGTCGGGACTTCTTACTTCCCCACTGGCCGTCTCTTCCAGGTAAAGAGAGCAGAGGTCTTTGTGTGGCTAGGAGTCTCCGCTCCATCCATAGGGGCCCAGTACACCCCCTTTTCTTGGGACACAAGGCCCCCCCATCCCTATATGCCCCACCACATTAGACTCTCAGGCTCACCACCTGGCACTATGCCACCCCTCTTTGCACCACCACCAGCTTCCTATACCCGCATAATGTTGCCCTTCACCTGCCATGTCGTGAGTCAAGGTTTCTAATTGAATTCCCACCCCCTTGGCTGTACCTTTCCACCACTCTTTATCCCTGTGTTTGTACCAAAGCCCACTCCCAAATGAAATGCTGAAGCTGACTTGTAGAGCAGGGAGGAAGGTGCGCTGAGCAGACTGAACCTCCTAGTTTTCTCAGGGCACAGATATGGCACCCATTATCAGAAAGGTCAGACTCAGCCGTGGTCCTGTTTAGTCTCTGGCTTCTCTCTGCTCCTCCAGTATCATGCCCGGTGTCCAGCCTATGTTGATCACCCTTTGAGCCCTCAAAGTCAAGAAAAAAACAAACCTTTCACTCATTTTCCTCCCAACTTCAAGCTATCTTGCCTGTTTTAGGGCTAAATTGGAGTTAGATTTCACCTGTGTTGGGGGACTCCATGAACCTCCCTTAAAGGGCTGGAATAAGAGTCTGCCAACCGGAAAAGAACTAGGGATTTGAGTAGGGCCTAAAACAAACAGGCCAAGGTTGGACAGCTGAAGTGTCATGGAACAGTGGGGTGGCAGACTGCCCTTCTCAACCCTGCACCAGGCCAGGCCGGGCCCCAGCTCTGGCCAGGCCTCAACGCAAAGATCTGTTTATTTTTTTTCAACCGTTTGAGCTGAGACCCTGGAGTAGAGCCAAGGGGGGCGGGAGATATTTTTTGAAACCACGGAAATTTGGTTCCACCCTAGAAAG
>NW_006399926.1:1878927-1903400 GCF_000299155.1 Elephantulus edwardii
GGGGTACAGGGAGGGGTTCTGGGAAGCTAGAAACTGGGGCCCTTTTCCCTTTATTGAAAGGAGCTAAGACCCTGGATTACCTGCACCCTCAGGCCTTGTGATTTTGGTGGTTGGAATTTAAGGGCGAGGAATCCAGAAGCCTGGCTCTTATTACCCTGAGGCTGGGGCAGAATTTGGGAATCTGTCGTGGTTGGAGAGTATTGGGGGTAGAGCTGTGAGGGCACAGAGGCCAATGGGGGGGAGGGTGGTTGTCAGTTTGGGCTGGTCGAAAGGGGAGGGCCACCTCCGGAAAGCTGTGGTTACAGAAGGGGGGGAGTTGGTTCTTAGCCAACAAACCCTGGATCCCCTCTTCCCCCCTCCCTGCAGCACACCAGCTGTCTCTTTTCTTTTTATACTGCGGTGGGAAGTGGGGGGGGCTCACTGGAAATGAGATTATTTGAGGAAGACAATCTCCCCTGCTACCTCCTTGGTCAGAGCTAGTCTTGACACCTCAGTCTCCACCCCTAACTCCCTGGGGAGTCCTAAAAGGAAGGATTTAAGTATACCCTGCCCCCCTCCTCTTCCCACCTCCATAAGATCTTTCTGTGTACCCCCTCACCATGCTTCCTTTTTCTTTCCACTCCATTTCTGTTCTTCCAGCCTGTCTTCAGTTCTTCACCCCCTCAGTTCTCTCTGCTCTACTTCCTACCTCCACAGGCCTAAACCCCACAGGTCCCCTTTCCCCCTTCTGCCTCCTGTTTTCTCCTCCCTGCTCTCCCAACCCTTACCTTTACCACATGCAGAACAAAGGATCCTTTTCTGCCCAGGAGTGAGTTAGGGCCAGAGACCCAGGGATGACTCTAGGGATGCGGGATTCTCTTGAAATCTCTGGAACCCCAGCATTGGAGCGTCTGGTGGGCAGGTGGAATAGAGAGAGGAGAGAGACTATTTCTTTGTTCTAGGAATGGAGAGGTGCCTGGCTTTGTGTGCACACAGGATTAAGTGTGTATCAGAGAGGAGGGCTAGTAAATCCAGGAAAGAAATGAGAGGGCTGGCCATTTTGAAGTTAAGTTGAGAAATTAGGGGTCCCCAGGGAGGTTGAGGGTTTGAGGGTCATCAGAAAATATTAGAATTCATGATCTTAAAGGTAGGCAGAGAGCTGAGGGGGAGGGGAGAAACGCTGCTTGGGGAAGTCACTGTGTGCCCGCAGGGGCTTTTGAGGGTGTCTGAAGACCCACTGGCCAACTAACAAATTTAAAGAAAGAGGAGTTCTGATCTCAGACTCTGTGGCTTTCCTAGAATAGTGACCTTGGGATTCAAGGGGACAGGCTAAAATATGCATGAATGCCATGTGTATACATGTGATATGTGTGTGCTTGCTGCCAGAGTCTGACCCTAAATGCACCTGGTTACTGTTTTGATAAGTGGTCACTAATGTGAGGGGCTCATGCTCTCTGTACTTCTACTCTTAGCTTCAGTCCCTGGTTTGAAGTAGGAGCTGAATGAGTGGATTGGTTAGGATTCTTGGAGCTGGTAGGAGATATGGCTGCACAGAGCTGGCTGGATCCTTCTGGGTTTGTTTATGTCTCCTAGGGGGGTAGGGCTGCAGGCAGCAGCTGCCCCCCTCCCACCCCAGCCAGCCTGCCCTGTGCCAGGAGGGCAGGGAGTCCTGGCACAGCTATTGTTCGCCTGCACAAATGCTTGTCTGTTTACATCGCTTCCCCCCTCCCTCTCTGCTTGCCTCTCTCTCCTGACCTGACAGGTGTGGCCGGGTGGGGGGCAGGCTGGGGTCCAGGAGGCCTAGGTCTTAGGGCTCTTACCCCTCTCTAGCCTGGTTTTATTCCTTGTGGCTTTTAAAGCCTCTCTTCTGCTTCACCAGTGTGCCTACTCCCACTGCCCGCTGTCTCATCTTCATTCATTAAGCAAGCATTTATTAAGTGCCTTTGTGTGTTTGGCAGTGTCTTTCCACATTATATTTTTGGCCGTGGCATTAGTATTTCCATGTGGACACCTCCCCTGAGCCTCCTGCCTTTTTCTTATCCCTAACCCACAAAAGACAAACGCAGTACTGTTGAGTTAGTTCCAACTCATAGTGACCCACTGGGTTTCTGAGGCTCTAAATCTTTACAGGAAACTGTCAGTCTTTTGGTTAGCTGTGCAACATACTATACATTATGCCATCAGGATTACACTTAACCGTGTAATCCTAGAAACTTGTAAAGGGAGCTTTTGGTGGCCTAGTGGTAAGAAGTTGTGCCATCACAACCAAAGGCATGTAGTTCAAATCCTCCAGCTGTTCTGTGGGAGAAAGATGAGCAGTCTCCTCAGTTTGATTTAAAGCCTCTGAAAACCTGCTGGAAGGTATGGTTTGGTTCCTCCTTGATGGTATATCACAACAACAATAAAAGCCTAGAAAGGCATAATGCCTGTGTGAGACTATTTCCAGCCCTCTCTCCTCAGCTCCAAGGCCAGGAACTTTCTCCTTCCTCATTTTCTAGTCCTACAGCTCGTCTTCCATGACACAGTGCCCTTCCCAGCCAATTTCAGCACCCCCTTGCTGCCCAGGTGACTTGAACCCCAGCAGAACCTTCCAGGGGTCAGGCTCCAGCTTTGACCTGGTCACCATACAGAGGGACTGGATACAGGCCCTGCTGTCTTAGAGAAGGGCTCCTTCTAATATGTCTGGAACAGAGATGATTCTGAGTATAGGCAAATTTCTCAGAGGTCTCCATTTATACCAATAGAGGCGACATTACAGCTGAGGTCTTGTTCTTAGTCGCCTGAGTAAACTCTGCCAACCCCTGCTACCCGCTGGGGAGCACAGGAAGCCAGAAACATGGCCTTGATGTCACCTTGTCCTTCATTTACGTCATGGTTTTCAGCATCTCTCAACCTGGGAAAGTCAGGGGAAGAAGTGCTTGCTGGCTTTGAGTTTTTGAGCAGACACCCACAATACCTTCTTCTGTCACTCCATTTTTCTTTCCTAAAAGTGACTGAAATGCAAGTAGAGGATGACAGTTGTAAGAAGGAAGGTTTGAGTTGGCCTTTGTCTGACTCCCAGAGCAAAACCTCAGGGTCTAGGTTCTGAGGAGTAAGAAGAAAAGGAGAAACAAGCAAAAAGATGGAAGCCTCTAAAACTGACAAGAAAGGAGAGGGGTCACGAGAATAGGGGCAGGAGTTCTGCTAGAACCTCCTGTTTTAGTGTTTTCTGCTAGAACCTCCATGTGTGCTTTATTTTACTTAATTTTTGACTGTGGAGGCTAGATGGTAGAGGATTGAACAGCAGGGACCTCCGAGGGTGGTTGATGGTGGTTAATGGGGCCTTATTTGGGAGGACAGATTAGGGCATGGTGGAGAAGGGAGGTCCTGGTAGGTGGCTGAGTGATAGGTTTGTCTTAAGGATACCTGGGAAAAGAGGGAGACAAAGAACCAAACCAGCTATTGACACAGTCTCTGGAGCAGGGGCCTCTGGTAAAGAGGCCCACGTCTTTCCATCCTCAGCAGTCTAGCCTCTGGAGCGTACACGGGCCGCCTCCCAGACAATAGCGCTAGGCAGTGCCAGGGCCGCTTGCTGGCAGGGCAGTGTCCGTGCTGGGATGTGCTGTTGCTGTGACTGCTGCCCACTGCTGGCCCACCTAGAGAGGGGGTCATTTCAAGAAAGGGTGAGTGTCAGGAGGTGGAGGAGGCAGGAGTCAGTGTCTGGGTTTGTCACTTGGTGGGACATTGATGCCGTTAGAGGCCGCATCCTTGGACAGCTCCATTTCATTCCTCCCTGTCATCAGAGCTGGCTGGCAGGTGAGTGGTCCTGGAGGTCTGAGAGTAGGAGGTTGGGACAGAGGCAGTTGGAGATGAGAGTTAGAACAGGATTAGGCAGCCTTGTGGCTCAGGAGGCGATTCTGATTCAGACAGATCCTCTCTTGGCTCCCCCCCCACCCCCCATTGTATATATCTATCTTTGTTTTTAAGAAACATAAGCGCTCAATCTTTTTTGTATCAAAGAAATGATTGGGAAGGCAGGAGAGAATAGATAACAGTAGATGTAGCCAGGACAAGAGATGATTGGACTGGGTTTTGAGGTCTATAAGGATATTAGGGGAGGGGATTTGACCTTCTAAATAAAGAGCAGTGATTTATAATGAGATAAAGGAGGAATTCCCTGGCAGTCCAGGTAGTTAGATAAAAGAAGGTGGCTGGAATGGTAGCTTCAGGTCCTCGTTCTGGGCAGGCCTAGCTGGGAGGAACTGGCCTTATACCTGTGAAAGATGGGATGGGGCAGTGAGAATGGGGAGGAAGTGTTCAAGGACATTATAGGAGACCAGTGAGCTGTGAGAAGAGGAAGCAGAGAGAGATCATGAGATGAGAAGGAAGAAGGGAAGACCGAAAAATGGGAAGAGAAGAAGAGAGGAGAGGAACATAGATGATAAAGAAGTGAGGAGAGAAGATTGAAGGGCACGACCTGAGGAGTCTGAGCTGTGCTCGTCACCAGGTAGACCCAGAGCCTCTGAGGACCAGCAAGAGAGAGAAGGCTTTCGGGCTAGGCCTGGACACATGGGTACTGAGGGCCCAGTGCCCTCTGGCCCCCTGCACTGCTGACTCAGCCCCTTCACACTTCCCTTTTCTGCGCTGACCACTGGCCAGTGTGGCTCTTCGCCTCCTCCCCTCCTCCTCCTGCCCTCAGTGCTGGAGCTGTGAGTCAGGATGGAGCTCCTAAGGTCCAGGGCAAGAGCTCACCACTGAATCCAGGGCCCCAGCCAATGTCCCTCAACTCATCTCAGCCGGCTGGATCCTCAGCCCGGAGAGGAAGGGAAGCCTTGAAAGGAACAGTCTCGTCAACTCATGTTCTCTCTCATTCTCCATCCTCCAAAAACGGAGGGGGGAAAAAAATCTCAGGATCAGGGGTTACAACAGTGGGTAGTCCTGAAGGGCATGGGAAAACAGTATCCCCATCTTTGCATTTTCTCCTGCTTTAAGAGGGACAGCAGAGAGGTTGAGGGGGATGATGTGTAGAGGTGGGGGGGGGGAGGCTAGGTGAGGGGGAGCAGGAGAGGAGAAAGCTGAAGAGGAAGGTCTCAGCCTCCCAGGTTCCCAGGAAGGACACACAGCACAGTCTCTGCAGACACCAAAGCCAGAAGGACTATTGTAGCAGCTGGAAAATAGGACAAATGTCAGAAAAGGTTTCTTAGGATATGGAGACAAATTGGGCAAACAGCAATACGGGGGGTTTCCTAGATTCCAACATTTCTGTGGAAGGCAATATGTTGTTAGGTGCCATCAAGCTGACTACAACTCACAGCTCCCCAGGAACCAGGCCCTGTCCTGTGCCATCGTCACAGTCTCTGCAGTCCTGAAGTGTATCGTTGGACTCACTGTCTTGGTCCATCTTTGTTGAGGGTCTTTCTCTTTCGCTGACCCCCTGCTTTTCTAAGAAATACGAGCAGTATGAGAAGGGAGCAGCAGACATCAGGGAGGAATAAAAGTTTACTGCAGTAAGAGAACTGCTGCCAGGAACAACGGAGCCTGGCGGAGTTTCCTTCCCTAAAGACCCCAGAGAGTGGGAGTAACTCGAGACCAAAACCAGGCTCTTCCTGCTATGAGGTTAATGGGGGACATGCTGCCTCCCATAGAGTGTCCATTGGCTGATGTCTGTGGAGGAAATAGAAGTTTAGGGTGCTGGCCAGGGCCTAGAGAGGCAATGGAGCTGTTCTGTCCCCCATCAGTCAGTTTAATAAGGGGATCTCTTGCCCTTCCACCTCAGCCCCTTCCTCCCCACCCCACCCCAGTGCGGCTGCCTCAGAGACAGTGGCTCCACCGGCTCCAGTACTGGTTGTCATGGTTATAAGAGGAGCTAACTCCCATAGATTTGAAAACGCTGGTGAGCTGGCACCCTCTGCTTTGCCTGCTCTCCTCTCCTCTCTGCGCATCTCCCCTCCACCCCACCCCACCCCCCCAGCCCCCGGCATAGAGAAGAGAGTACAGCAGCTCGGGGGCGAGAGCAGAGCTAGGGCTAGGAGGTGGAGTGAGGACGCAGGGTCTAGATAGAGCCAGGGAGATGAGCGGCAACAGGAGGCAGCCCAGCCGCAGGGGCCAGCAGGTAGGCCAGGGACCCAGAACCCCCAGGGGTGGCCAGCCCAGAGCCTGACCTGTCACTCCTGGGCTGCAGTCTTGGACACTCTGTAGCAGGTTCTGCTTTCTTCCTGCCTCTGTCCTCAGTCTGTCCCCTTGGGCTCCTCAGTTACCCTGGCATTTTTCAGCCACACATCTTACCTTTCTCACCCCTTCTACAGACCCGGGAAAAGGAGAAAATGAAGGAAGCCAAGGATGCCCGCTATACCAATGGGCACCTCTTCACCACCATCTCAGTTTCAGGCATGACCATGTGCTATGCCTGTAACAAGAGCATCACAGCCAAGGAAGCCCTCATCTGCCCAAGTAAGTTGTTTGAACCCCGCATGTCATTTTGACTTGGTGCCCACTGACCCTCATCTTTCCATCTGACCTTTCTGTCCTGCTCTGTATGAGTTGCCTTCGTCTCTGAGCCCCAGCTGGACCCCAGAGCTTGGTCCTTTGCTTGCTTGGAATATGGCAGGAAAGGGTGGCATGAGCAGGAACGGCTTCCTGGGAATATGGGGGGAGGGGAGGCTGAGCCATCTCCCCTTGCAGCTGTTGTCCACTGGGTATCTCCTTAGGTCCCAGAACAGCTGCTGAGGGTCAGGAGAACTGAAGGGGGCGTGTGTGTGTGTGTGTGTGTGTGTGTGTGTGTGTGTGTGTATGTGGTGGGGCAGCGGAAAGGTGCCAGCCTTGCAGCTGGTTCTGCCCATCTTCCTGGGCAGAACTAGACATTCAGGACTTAAGAATCTCCTTGTCTGTGACTGGCGGTGGAACTGGAAATCTCTGCCTTTTGAAGCAGAAAATGAGATTAGGATCCTGCCTTAAATTTCTAGTCTGATTTACCAGTGAAGAGGGAATATGTATGGCAGGACACTGGGGTGTGTATGTGTGTGTGACTTTCACTCACATCTGAAGGTAGCCTGCATTAAGGAATGTCAGTAGGGAATTTCCTGTAGATGCCTGTACTGGGGACTCCTGCTCAAATCCAGTTCCTCCTGGATTTATGATGGCGATGCTTTTGATTGGAGCAGGATTAAAGGTATTGTGTGCGACCTACTGCTGAGCAGCGGCACATAAGCTCCAGTCTCTAAATCCCTGTGGATTTTGTGGAAGGAACCCCAGAAAGAACCAGTGAGGCATGAGGCTTACTGCTCAGTTTAAAGTTATGAGGATGAAGGGGGGAACCCCAATCTAGATCCCTCTAGAGACCTAACAAAATCCCCAATCCGGAAGCTTGTTGCCAGGGGAACAAGGGAGGTGGCAGCGCTATTTTGAGAGCAGGTGGAAAGCGGAGGTTCGATCCAGAGACATTGGGTGGTGGGGACAAAGAAAGGAGCTCAGGCAGAGAGGGGAGCAACCCCAGCCCCCATGCCTGTCTGCCTCCCTCTACCCCACCCTTCTTGCCTTGTATTTGTGGAAGTGAGCATGGTGCTGGGTATTGTCTGAAGGAGTTAGCAGAGTTTCCGGTGCAGTTGGCTGAGGTGGGGAAGCTGGAGAGGGCCTAGGGCTGAGGGCAGGTTGGGGAAGGGGACAGCTTATGGTCCCAGTGTGTAGGCTTCACTACTCCCCCCTTCTTCTCTTCTCTCCTACTCCATGGCAAGGGGAGGGGAACTGAAGGGAAGCAGATGGAGTGTGGGAGCTGTGGGTTTGCCTGAGTTAGGGAACAGGACTCCCCAGGCCTGGAAGGGAAAAGGCCGAATGGCTGGAGAATAGCAGGCATTGCTGAGCAGTGCAGAGGCAGGGAGGATTATAGGGGTGAGGCATAGGCCCCTCCCTCTGCCACTGGATGCTCAGTCTTTGAGCTGCTTAGGCCAAGCTAGAGATCAAGGGCTTGCTGTGTGAAGCAAAGCAGCATGATCTTTGGATTCAGGCAGGCCTGCGGTACAATCCAAGCTCCGTGGTCTTGGGCCACTGAGTTAGTGTCCGCAGGACAAGTTCCTCATCTATTTGGGAGACCTACTTCAAAGGGGGTGTTGTTGTAGTGGTGGTGATGGTGGTGGTGGGGTACCCTTGAGTTAGAACTGACTCATGGCTGACCCTCCAGGGGCTTCCCAGAGGCAGTTAATCCCATCTTTTTTCCATGGAGCAGCTGGCACATCCAAACCTTGTGCCATTCAAAAGGTGTTAAGATTATATAAATGCACAACATTAACTAGATGCTCAAGAAATGTCCCATTCCCCTTCTCTTACCCCACCGTCATCTCAGCTACCCCTGTGCCACGTTCTGCCCTGTGGGATCCTCTTTTCCATCTGCCATTCTCACCCACCTTGTGCTTCCTGAGCCATCTTGGCAGCCTGTAACCTCTTCTTCCCTCCATCCTATCTGTTCTCTCAGCCTGTCCATCTTTCAAAGCATCTTTGGGTCAGGATTGTCAACTCCTTCACATTGCTTTATTATATTCAGCACCTCCTTCCTTCTTGTTTCATTTTTTGCTTGGAGGAAGGGGGAGTTGGGAGGAGGAAGAACTGGGATGTGATAATGGCCAAGAAGCCTGGGAAGGGGGGAGCAGGGAGTCTGTGAGGACTGTGTGGCCTGGGGGAGAAGGATGTCTGCATGTTGAGTGTGTCCCATTCTCTACCACCTGGCCCTCCCTTCACCCTTTCTACCCCACCCTCCCAGCTTGCAATGTGACTATCCACAACCGCTGTAAAGACACCCTCGCCAACTGTACCAAGGTCAAGCAGAAGGTGAGATGGTGGGGAGGGAAGAGGGCTGCGGGAGAGGGTGGTGAGTGTGCGACCCGACCCTAATCCTTTTCCGTTTTCATTCTCTACCTTGTCTTCATCATCTGTCCCCACTTAGGGGGCAGTGTAGCTACTTAGCCCCAGGTCCCTGATAGTCCAGGCCTCCTGCTGTAAGACACATCCATTAGCACTAAGTTCAGCTACCCTGATGTGCCTAACTTCAGAGTCAGCTTTCTACCAGTGCGATCAGGTGCCCCCTCTTGCCTGTGAGCCTTCTGGTGACTCTATTGTTGGTGTTTCTTGCTGTCTCATCTCACAGCAACAGAAAGCTGCCTTGCTGAAGAACAACACCGCCTTGCAGTCTGTTTCCCTTCGCTGTAAGAGTGAGTAGTAGACGAAGTGGAGGAGCCCTCTGTGGGACAATGGACCCCCCAAGACCACTCAGCCCATAACCTCTGCTGCCCCCATGAGGCTATCCTAGACACAACACCTTCTATCCTTAACGGGATGGTCCAGTGTCTTGGCCTGAGAGGCTGGACAGGAGAGTCCCAATTGATCTGAGGACTTGGGACAGCTGGCCATCTGGACCTGGCGAGGCGCTGCGTATATCTGTTACTCAACAATGTGTTCTGGGAGTGTTGCAGCAGCTTTGGTTCTTACTCATAACCAGGGCCCCAGTGCCTGTCAGCCAAACTCTGAGTCACCCTGGACAGATCCTTTAACCTTGATGAGCTTCACTTTGCTCATAGGCTGGCTGCAGGGATGAGATAAGAAAAATAAAAGTTCTTTGTAAACATTGAAAGTATTACACAAATGTAAGTTGGCTTTATGACTGTGGATGTTACCATCTTTCTCCCACTAAGGAAGAGGAGTAAGAGTGGGAAGGATGCCTCATTTCCTCTTGAGGAGCTGAGGAGGCCCACATGTGGGAAGGCATTACCTGGTGTTAGCCGGCAGATCTCCCCATGACCCCTGTGTCCCACAGCAACAACCCGGGAGCGGCCTACCTCTGCTATCTACCCCTCCGACAGCTTCCGGCAGTCCCTCCTTGGTTCCCGCCGTGGCCGGTCCTCCTTGTCTTTATCCAAGAGTGTTTCTACCACCAACATTGCTGGGTGAGCCACTGTTTGGGAAAGGGGTAGCCAGACAGAGTGTGGAAGTGAGAACAGATGCTGAGGTGCTTGTATACCCCTGAGCTCAGAGTGGTAGTCAGACAGGGAGGAGAACCTGGGGCGGGTCTCTGCCAGATCCCTGCCTTGATTCTTCACATGAGAAGGACTCTCTCTGGGTTGGAGAAACATAGACTTCCTCCACTTCCTTCAGACATTTCAATGATGAGTCCCCCCTGGGTCTGCGCCGGATCCTTTCACAGTCCACAGACTCCCTCAATATGCGGAACAGAACCCTATCGGTGGAGTCCCTCATTGATGAAGGTGAGTGTGTCTCAGCCCCAAGGAGAACTAGTGAAGCTGGAGAAGAGTGGTGATGAGGGCAGGCCTGGGAAGGGGTTGAGAGAAGCACCCGGGACCCATAGAAGAGAATTTGGCTCTGAGCTGCTTCTCCCATCCCTGTCCAGGTGCAGAGGTGATCTACAATGAGCTGATGAGTGACTTTGAGATGGATGAAAAGGACTTTGCAGCTGACTCCTGGAGCCTTGCTGTGGATAGCAGCTTCCTGCAACAACATAAAAAGGAGGTGATGAAGCAGCAGGATGTCATCTATGGTAAGTGAAGCAGCCTTCTTCCTTCATGCCGTTGTCACAATCTGAGCTCTTCGGCTCGGCCCCAACTCTCAGGGCCCTTTCCAACACATCCTATTGCTCCACAGACCTGCCTGACTTCCACTGAGCTCTTACCTCTTGGAGTCTGAAAGGCCCTTTCTTTAATCTTTACTTCAACGCAGTCTTCACTCTTAACTCTGTGCCTGTTCCATGCCCACCATCATGCTGGAGTTTGGGGGAAAATTAGATCTGTAGAAGACACATGGTGCCTGCCCTAAAATAGCTTACAGCATGTGGTGGCATGACATAAGGAAAAGAAATTATTGGGAATGATCTGAGATAATAATAGTGCAGAACATTCACCTACAAGAGTCCTTGGAAACCTCCTTTGAGCCACCAGGGTCCCAGTGTAGGCCCCCTCAATAGTGACCAAGACAAGGTGAAGGCCAAGATGCCCCATTGCCACACAGAGCTGATCCAGACGGAGCTGCACCATGTCCGAACACTGAAGATCATGACCCGCCTCTTCCGCACGGGCATGCTGGAAGAGCTGCAGCTGGAGCCAGGCGTGGTCCAGGGCCTGTTCCCCTGTGTGGATGAGCTCAGTGACATCCACACACGCTTCCTCAGTCAGCTGCTAGACCGCCGGCGGCAGGCCCTGTGTCCTGGCAACACCCGGAACTTCGTCATCCACCGTTTGGGAGACCTGCTCATCAGTCAGGTAGGAGAAGGCATTCTTGAGAGTCAGGGTCATGGGAGACTGTTTGACTGGAATGGACATTTCTTGCCTTGAAGCTCTAGGGGGTGGTAGTGAGCCAGGGAAAGCCAGAGAGGCAGGAAGCCAGCCTGTTTGGCAGGAGGCTAGAAGTGTGTCCAGAGAATAAGGTACAGCTTTGAGAAAGGTGCTAACCCAGCTTTGTTCCCCCAACTTCTAGTTCTCAGGCCCCAGCGCAGACCAGATGCGGAAAACCTACTCGGAGTTCTGCAGCCGCCACACCAAGGCCTTAAAGCTCTATAAAGAGCTGTATGCGCGAGACAAACGCTTCCAGCAGTTCATTCGGGTGAGCAGGCCTCTCGAGCCCTCTCTAATGGCTCACGCCCCACACCCCTGTTTCTGGGGCTTGTAGGTGTGTTGCACCCACACAGAGATCAAGGATTTGGTTCAAAAAATCTCTGTGGACCTACCCATATATGACCAGCTCTTCTGACTGATAGCGCCCTTCATAGTCACAGTTGGTCTTCACCACAAAGTTGTGGCTGTATGATACCATTTTTCCGATGTAATCACTGAGACCAATGTGAGTTAACTGACAGAGGCAGTGCTGGCGCAGAGCCTGGGCTCCAGGTCTAGTGCTGCTTGTCTGAGTGCCCTAAGCCCTGCCTCATCCCCCATAGAAGGTGACCCGCTCAGCGGTGCTGAAGCGGCATGGGGTGCAGGAGTGCATCCTGCTGGTGACTCAGCGCATCACCAAGTATCCGGTGCTCATCAGCCGCATCCTGCAGCATTCCCACGGTAAGCAGGAGCAGACAGGAAGGGGTGGTGGCTGGAGAGGGCTATTTAGGGTGAGGAAAAGCCCAGGATGACCAGGGGAAGAGGTAGGATCAGCCTGGGATAGGTATGCAACCCTCAGTGCCCCTGGAGGTAAAATCTAGACAGGATGGGAATTGGGACGGGAATGAAGCTCTGGAATGAGCCTCTCACCCTGACCTCCTGGCGCCAGGAATTGAAGAAGAACGCCAGGACCTGACCACTGCCTTGGGACTGGTGAAGGAGTTACTGTCCAATGTGGACCAGGATGTGCACGAGCTGGAGAAGGGGGCCCGCCTGCAGGAGATCTACAATCGCATGGATCCCCGCGCCCAGACCCCAGTGCCTAGCAAGGGCCCCTTTGGCCGAGAGGAGCTCTTGCGGCGAAAGCTGCTCCATGATGGTTGTCTGCTGTGGAAGACAGCCACTGGGCGCTTCAAAGGTCAGTGATCGGGATAGTCCAGGCAAGTGCTCAGAGTCAAAGAATTCCCTTTTTGCAGCCCTGTACCCAAGATGAGACCTAGTAGGGAGTAAAAAAAAAAATTCATGGTTTCTGTTGCAACAAAAATCTATAATTCTAGATTGAATTTGCAGATCATACCAAAAAACTAGTTGCAGTGGTGCTAACTCTGGCTCCTGGCCACCCCATATGTGCTCAAGTAACTGTGCTTCTTACAGTGTCCAATGACTGATTTTAGGGAGCTCTGGTGGCCTAGTGGGTACTGAGTTGTGCTGCCCACCCAAAGGCAAATGGTTCAAATTCATTAGCTGCTGCTCAGTAGAAAGATGGTCCGTTTTCTCCTGTATGGTTGATTTGCAGCCTCTGATACCCCCTGGAGGTTCAGCCATGAGATGAGAGAGGGAGAAAGAGCCTTTTGGGAAGTAGGTTGCCAGACCTTTTTTTCAAGGTGCCTCAGTGCACTTGAACTGCCAAGTTTGTTTTTCAGTTAGCAATGAGCATATTAATCAGTCGCACCACTAGTGGACTTCTTCATCAGTATTTATTCACTTAATTGTTCCTTACACTGTAACTTTGATGAGGAAGCCAGAGAAATATCTATTTAGAGGACAGGTTCAGGGTAGTGGATTCTGCCAGCTGGAACCCCAACTACCAGGGCTGGGGAATGGACAGGAGCTTCAACAGTGCAGCTGAAGAAAGCCCAGGGGAGGACAGCAGGGCAGTATGAAGAGAAGAAAATGGAGAGGGTTTTGGGAATGGAGTCTCACAATCACAGACCATCTTCCCAGAATTTGTCTGCACTGTCTTGAGTCAAGGCAAGAGAAGAGCAGGCTTCGGCTTTGGGGTGACTGTGAGGGACAAAAGTAAATTGAGCTCTCTGAGGACAGTGTCAGCGCAAGGCTCTGTCCCTCTGTTATGACAACCCCAATCTGCAGGCTTGGATATTGTCAGTCTTCGGCAGCTTCTCTCCTTCATCCCTTTCTCTCCTTCCCATTCCTCCCACGCAGCAGCTAAGAATATAAACCATAGGGGGTTAAAAATAGCAAGGCTGGAGAGCTTTATTTCTGAAGCATTTAGCAAAAGCCCGCCCCTTCTGTGTGCCCACAGTTTAGCAAAATATCCAAGGGCAAGGGATGTATGTGTTCTCTTGACTGTGACGTCCAAGTCTTAAGGAATGACCTTTACTTTCTCCCCTCCATCTTAAAATGCAAGACTCCACTTCATAGGCTGGGAGGGCCTGACAGGTGGGGTGCAGAAGGGAAATGAAGGAGGAGGGGCCTGGTAAGAAGAGAGGTGGCTGAGTGAGGGGCAGTCTTTCAGACTTTCAGAGGAAGGAAAACAACTTCCTCTCTCTCCACCAAGCTTAACATGAGAAGAAGTATGTGCCGGGGCAGGGGAATCTAGGTCAAATATCCACGAGGTCTTAGTTCACTGTTAGCCAGGGAGCTTAAAGGCTGAAAAAGAGTTAGTCTGTCTTGCTCTAAGAATCTTTTATAACATGCACAGAAATTCCATAACCTGGACAAATACACAAGTGTGTTACATTACACTGTATACTTAGTTACGCCACTCAATAGAGTGTGTACAGAACCCTTGAAGCCCCCCAGTGGGGGTCTCTCTCCTCCAAGTTAAGAAATATGCTTTAGTAGGGCAAAGAGGATTTTCCCAGAGATATTCAGTGTTCCTAGCCTAAAAAGCTCCTTTAGCAGATAACACATGGTCCCTCTTCTCACCCCCATTTCTGAAGCCTAAGACTGGTGTGTTGAAAGGTCTGGAGAACTGGAGGAAGCAGTCAGGGCACAGGAGCTGGGAAGAGAAGAGGCCGGAGCCCCGGGTCTGTAGGCAGCCTGGTCTCTAAGGCAGAAACCTTCCTGTTCAGCCCTCTAGTGCTGACTGTCCTCCTGCCTTTTTCTGCCTGGCAGATGTGCTGATGCTGCTGATGACAGATGTGCTAGTGTTTCTCCAGGAGAAGGACCAGAAATATATCTTCCCCACCCTGGTGAGACCCTCTTTCCTTTTCCTTTTCCTTTCCACACAGACAAGTGATTCAGGCCCGTCTTGTTTTTCTGCCCAAGCTCAGAAGAACCCTGGAATCCTTCAAACAATTATTGTAACTATTACTACAGTGTCATAATAAGTATTCGGAGTAGCTAATAAACAGTATTACCACTGTGCATGCACTTTTATATCTGTGAGGAAGCTCTGTTATTACTATCCTTATTTTGTAATGTTTAGTTGCATAATTTGTCCAGGGCCACAAATTCTTGGTTGGCTGTAAAACCTGGGCTCTGAACTTGCATCTTGGGTTGACTGTTCAACACCGGGTTTTCCAGAAGATTTGAGGACCTGAATACTCAAGATAGGAGTCCCAGGCTTAATTGCTTCCTTTTCCCTGACTGTCAGGACAAGCCCTCAGTGGTCTCACTGCAGAATCTAATAGTCCGAGACATTGCCAACCAGGAGAAGGGGATGTTTCTGATCAGCGCTGCACCTCCGGAGATGTACGAGGTCCACACTGCGTCCCGGGACGACCGAAACACCTGGATCCGCGTCATCCAGCAAAGCGTGCGCGTGTGAGTGCCTGCTGCCTACACACAAACGTTCTCTGAGGTGTCTGCCGTGTCAAGGCCACTGTGCTCCCTGGGACAAAACCCAGCATTCAGAGGTGGAGGCGGAGGTGGGGCAGAGATGGGATGGCCCATGGCAGGAAAGTCCTCTATGCTTTTTGTACCAAAAAGGAAAGGCATACGTCGAGCACTCACAGGGTGGCATGTCTGCCAGCTAGCAGTCGTCTCAGCTGCACTAATGGCTTGGTCTGTAGATAGACCCACAGATTGCAGTGCTGCACACTAGATCTTGCAGAGCAGCCAGTGGACTTGAATGACCAGCCTTCTGGTTGTAGCCAAGCACTTAATCTCTGCACCACCAGGTCTCCTTTGATTACGGGCTATTTGGATCATGGTACATTTTACCTTTCTTTTCTTTTCTTTTTTTTTTAATGTCATTATTTTTTGTGTGTACTGTCAAATCAGATCTGACTGGTATAGGAGGACATTGTTCCTCCTTCTCGAGCAGAGCATCCGGTGGATTTGAACTGTGCACCTCTGAACTTGCAGTTGCAGCTTCTTGCCACTAGGCCACCAGAGCTCGCCTTACCTTTATTTTCTAAAACGAAATGAAAATGTCTAAGGAATAAATAAACTCCAGTTAGGACTGTAATTTTAATCTTTTTAATCCTAATAAAATCTGTGAGAAAAATAAACCACACCTTCCAGTTGAAGGAGTTGAGAGGTTACCACTGAGTAAATTGCTAAATCAGGATTTTAACTCCGTGGTTAAATGCTTAGTTTTAGCCCACCAGCTGCTCCGTGAAAGAAAGATGAGGTAGTCAGCTTCTGTAAAGACGTGCAGCTTTGAAAAACCCCTGGGAGAATTTTGTTCTGTCCTGTAAGTTCACTCTGAGTCAGAATTGACCTAACAGCAGTAGGTCTTTATGCTAAGCTTGTGCTTGACTCTGTGCTGCCAGATGCCCTCCTGGTAGCCTTTGGAAAGATAGTTATTGTTGTTCAGTGCCACTGAGCCAACTATGACTCATAGCGACCAAGAACTACAGATATAAATGCCCCATCCTGCACCTTCTCACCTTTTCTGATATCAAGCCCATTATTATAATTCCTTATGTCAGTCCATCTTATTGAGGGTCTTCCTCTCTGAGAGAGGTTCTTACCAGGAAATACAGAAGATCAGTGCTCAGGAAAAGAAGTCAAGTTTTTGAGAGAATTCTCTCTGTTCTCCCAGATCTGCAATAAAGTGCTTTGGATATTGCAAAGAAAAAAGAAGTCAAGAGTGACTGACAGGGCAGAGGGTTGATGAGTCTTATTATAAGAGGAGTGCATAGAACCTTTTTGAGAAGGAAAGAAGAATCCATGAAATTTTCATGGGACACCGATTCCTAGTAATAGCTTCTTCCTCTCAAGGACACTTGACCTCTTGTCCCCCCAGATGTCCATCCAGGGAGGACTTCCCCCTGATTGAGACTGAGGATGAAGCTTACCTGCGGCGAATCAAGAGTAAGTCTGCTCACAGCTAATTGATCAGATAATTTGTAGGATAGCCCCATAGTTGGATGCTATCAATTATTACAAAAAAATGAGACCATTTAGTCAGGACTGATACATATTCAGAGCCAAATTGTATTATTAAGTTTAAAAAAAAGCAGGATTTAAAATAATGTAAAGTATATGCTGTCACTTACGTAAAAATAATGAGGATGAACATATGTACATCTGTAGAGTGTGTGTGTGTGTGTGTGTGTGTGTGTGTGTGTGTGTGAAGAAGAGAGAGAGACTGACTTTGTATCCACAAAGACTATCACTGTGGTTTGCCTCTGGGAAGTTGACATAAAGACCAGAGTTGGAAGAGTTACTTTTTCACCATGTAGGGTGTACTCTATTATTATTATTATTTTTGTGTGTGTTCCATCAAATTGGATCTGACTGGTACAGGAGGAGATGGTCACTCCTCCAACAGAGCATCTGTTGGATTTGAACTGCTCAGCTTTGGGATTACAGTGTAGTTTCTTGCCACTAGGCCACCAGAGCTTACCAGTAGGGTGTACTCTTACACACAAAAAAGACCAATAAAAAACATTGGTTGCTTAAACGAGGTAGTAAATAGTTTCTCTCCACATCACAGTCCAGAGGTGAGCAGTGGGATTGTAGTGCAGCTCTGCCATCCTCAACATGCAAAGTGCAAAGTGGCTGCTCCAGCTCCCACTGTCACATTTCCATCCCAGCTGTGAGGGAGCAGTAAGAAACAGGGATTTACACCATTTCCTTTAAGGGCAGATCTGGAAGATGCTCATATTCTTGGTCAGAATTTAGTCTTGTGGCTACGTACAGCTGTGAGGCAGTCTGGGAAGCGTAATCTGTAAACTGCCTGTGTGTACAGATTAAACATGTCTCCATTCTTCAGTTAAAGGAAATAGGGAGAATGGGAACTGGTGGACATGACTACAATCCCTACAACAAATCTTTTTTACTTGTTTTTAAAACAAAAATGTGTATATTAATTTCCCCTGCCCCCTAAAAGAAGTATTTCCCTTCTTTGTTAATTGCAAAACCCCCTGCTGCCACTCTGCCCCCTGTGCCTCCATGTGCCACTCTGTCTCTGTAGTGGAGCTGCAGCAGAAGGACCGTGCCCTGGTGGAACTGCTGCAGGAGAAGGTCGGCCTGTTTGCCGAGATGACCCACTTCCAGGCTGAAGAGGATGGCAGCAGTGGGATACCCCTGCCCACCCTCCCCAGGGGCCTTTTCCGCTCTGAGTCCCTCGAGTCCCCACGTGGAGAGCGACTGCTGCAGGATGCCATTCGTGAGGGTGAGGGAGCTCCCAGGAGTGAGTCCAGACTCATCCACTCACCATCACAGGATGTGGGAGTGTTTACACTTCAGCCAGGGGTGCGTCAACCCCATAGTCCACAAGCAGACACCTCGGGCACCTGTTCTGTTTCAGATGCTCTGCTAGGTGCTGGGGATTTTGAGGGAAAGGGCATGCTACATTATACCTTTATGTACCTTTAGAGACTTATATCTCATGTGGTGTGTGAGAGAGCTCACTCCCTGGGCAGGGGGCAGTCTCCTAGACGCTGACATGTTTTAAGTGTTGGGTAGATGGCAGTCCACCTCACTGCTCACCTCTTCCTCTTTCCCTTCAAGTGGAGGGCCTGAAGGACCTACTGGTGGGGCCAGGAGTAGAGCTTCTCTCAGCATGCCGAGAACCAGCCTTGTCCATGGAACCAGATAGCAGTGGTAACACAAGTCCTGGGGTTACTGCCAGTGAGTACAGGACAGGGGCCTAAGAAAGTGGGTGGGAGGCATGGAAGAGAACAGGCTGGTGCCAGAGCCCTAGAAAAGCGAGCTTGGCCCATCCTTTTCTCCTGCTCTACAGATGGTGAGGCCAGAACCTTCAATGGCTCCATTGAACTCTGCAGAGCTGACTCAGACTCCAGCCAGAAGGTGAGTTCTCAGAAAGTTCCAGGACATGGGTGGAGAGCAGGAAAGTGGGACGGGGTGAGCGGGCCTGTACACCTTTAGCACAGAGGGTGCATACCTGCTGACTCCCTGTTTTTGATCATTGCTACAGGATCGAAATGGAAATCAGCTGAGATCGCCCCAAGAGGTGAGATGGAAATTTGATGGTATAGGAAGCTGAAGGGAGGGTATGCTTAGTCTGAGAAATGGGGTCCAGTTGGGAGTGGTGTGTGGGGATGAGTCTGCACTTCAGAGTCCATGCAGTCCTGTTGTCCCCTACACCCACATCTATTCAACTTCTGGGCAGTTTTCTCATCTTGAAGCTTGGGCCCTGTTCCCACCTTCTCCTCTGTCCTCAGGAGGTGTTACAGCGCTTGGTCAATCTCTATGGACTTCTGCATGGCCTTCAGGTCAGTGAGGGGGGAGGCCCCCAAGAAGCAACGGCTCAATGAGACAGAGGGAGGAACCAGGCCAGAGATACTCATTGTCGAGGGAAGAGCCATTCCTAAGTGGGACATTCTGAGCATTCTGCCAACCCCAGCTCCCCAATATTCATTCACCTGGGATAAGAGTAAGGAGCAGAAGGATCCAACCAAAAACCCCAAACTTGATGTTGAGTCAACTCAAAGCAACGCTATAGGGCTGAGTAGAACTATCTATCCTGTAGGGTTTCCAAGGCGGTAATGTTTATAAAAGCAGACTGCCACGTCATTTGCCTGCCAGTTGGTGGGTTGAACCGCTAACCTTGAGGTTTGCAGCCAGATACTACCTGGGCTCCTTAAACGGGATGGGAGCCTAATACACCCACTGTCCCCGTTCCACCCCCAGGCAGCTGTGGCTCAGCAGGACACTTTGATGGAAGCCCGCTTCCCTGAGGGCTCTGAGCGGCGAGAGAAGCTAGCCAGAGCCAACTCTCGGGATGGAGAGGCTAGCAGGGCCGGGCCTGCCCCTGTGGCTCCTGAAAAGCAGGCGACAGAACTGGCTTTACTGCAGCGGCAACATGCACTGCTGCAGGAGGAGTTGCGTCGCTGCCGGCGGCTAGGAGAGGAGCGGGCGACTGAGGCCGGCAGCCTGGAAGCCCGGCTCCGGGAGAGCGAGCAGGCCCGGGCTCTGCTGGAGCGGGAGGCTGAAGAGGCTCGCAGGCAGCTGGCCGCCTTGGGCCAGACCGAACCGCTCCCAGCCGAGGCCCCCTGGGCCCGCAGGGCTCTGGATCCTCGAAGGCGCAGCCTCCCTGCAGGCGACGCTCTGTATTTGAGCTTCACTCCTCCACAGGTGAGGAGACTTGGAACAGTGCACTACAACAATGAACTAACTTAGGGTGCATGTAAACGTCCAGGGAGAATCAAAGAAATTGGACTGTGGGGATTTGAACTCAGATGAAATCAGACAGTAGACTTGAAGGATATTGTTATGTACCATTGAGTGGGAACCCACCTAGAGCTGACCCTTCAGTGGCTTTTCAGAGGCGTTTACTTGGATGGGAGGAGATTGCTCATCCTTCTCTTTCAGAGCAGCTGGTAGATTCAAACCTCTTGCCTTTACGTTGGCAGCGCAGTTCCTCACCACTAAGCCACCAGAGTTCCCTTGAAGGATGTTAGAGAACTAAAAGACATTTAGATGTGGCAGAGGTAAGCATAGAAAGACGAAAATTTGTGCAGCAGCTCTAAATGAAATCAGTTGGTGGATCCAAGTGAAGGTGTTTGGTGAGGGATCTTGGGGCCCAGCAGAGAGCACTGCCTCCTCCCGAGCAGTCCTCATTTTGTTACTCATCCCCTGACCTGTTGCTTCTCCTGCCTCCTGTCCACAGTCCAGCCGAGGTCATGACCGTCTCGATCTGCCTGTGACTATCCGCTCGATCCATCGGCCCTTCGAGGACCGAGAGAGGCAGGAACTGGGCAGTCCCGACGAGCGGCTGCAAGACAGCAGTGACCCTGACACAGGCAGCGAGGAGGAAGGTGGCAGCCGTCTGTCTCCACCCCACAGTCCACGAGGTGAGGCCTTAGTGGTGAGCTGGAACAGAGCTGGGGTGTAACCTGGGCATAGAGCCTCTGTACCTCAAAACGCAGGGTATTTAGGATTGGCTGTTGTTGACTGCCTTTATTTTTTTACATTTTATTTTGTGCCATTAGTTGCAGTCCCCTCAATATAACAGCAGTCTTCCTGTGTCTTCTCTGGGCTCCTTATTTCTATTTGCCCATCTTTCCTGCCTCTTGAATTGTATTTTTTGGCAAATATTTCCCTTTTGGTCTTTTGGGGCTGATTGTTTTGAGGAACATCTTCCTCATATGTTTTATTGTTCACTTTATAGGCCTGTCTGTAGTTTGGCTGAATGATGATTTCTGAGAGTGACTTCGGTTCCAAGTCTTAGAGGGATGTCTAAGGGCCATAGTCTTGAAGGTTCTGGCAGTCTCCAAGTCTGTCGGTTGTGATAACTTTTAATTTTGCTCTCCATTTCCCCCCACTCTGTCCAGGACCTGTCGTGATCCTGATCAGAGCAGTCAGCAGTAGGGCACCATTTCATTCTTTCTGATCTCAGATTAGTGGAAATGGATCTGTGCGGTTCCTTAGTCCTTTGGACTAATTGTTTTGTAGAGTCTAATTTGCTTCACTCTTCTTTGTCCTGGGTAGGAGGAAATTCATGGTTGTATCTTAGATAACCACTCACAAGCTTTTAAAACTCGAGTAGCTATTCACCAAAGTACCATGTGTTATGGACTATGCTGTGCCAATTGATGTGTCCCCCCAAGACTCGGGTCCCAAGTACAGCGACTCGGGAAGGGCACCAAGACGACTTGCTAGTGTGCCTGATATTTGTAGTGAAACTCAAGGAAGCACAGTGTAGCAGCCTACCCTTTGCTAGTAGGTTAATCATTTACAGCCTTTTTATGAAGAAATCCATTGTCAAAGTAAAAAAAATTTCAGGGACCTTCAAGTTTTTATCGTTAGTTTAGGAAATACACTCACTGCTCACTTATCAACATGGTTCTGTTCCAAAGACCAGGCCACTCTGTGAATATTGGGAGATATACAAAGAGAGGATAACCACGTAAGATCATAGAATGGAAGATGGCTGTGTCCCTATGTAACTGCTAATGCACTGAGAATTGTGGCCTAGCCAAGTTGATACGTAACTTTTAACATAATAACCAGCATGACTTTCATTCAGAAGCTTGGCATTCACTACTGCCGTACATACATCATTAATGTGAAAAGTAGTTGGACAGCAGATCTTTTATTATGGTTGTAAATGTGAGATAACGAGATAGTGATAAGTAGGAATAGGTTTACAAGATAACCAAAAGCTACTGTGATTTTATTTAATAGTCTTAAAACAGTTTCTATTTTACTATATATAGATTACTATTTTACTATAGATTACTATATTACAGATTGCAAATCTGTGTCTCTCTGGAGACTAAGGTCCACCTGATACAGGCCATGGTCTTTGCAATCACTTGTTATGCATCAGAGAGTTGGACAATGACTAGGGAGGATAGAAGGAGAATTGACGCCTTTGAGCTGTGGTGCTGAAGAGTATTGAATGTTCCATGGACTACCAAAAAAACAAACAGATCCATCCTAGAGAGGGTTAAACCAGGCTACTCCTTTGAGGCAAGGATTCTGGGGCTTCGTCTGACATACTTTGGCCATGTTGTAAGGAGAGACAGGTCCTTGGAGAGGGACATCATGCTTGGTAGGGTAGAGGGACAGCACAGGAGGGGAAGACCCTCAATGAGGTGGATTGATTCAGTGACTGGGGTAATCAGGATGGGTGTGTCAGAGACAATGCAATTGACACAGGATAGAGCAGGGTTTAGGGCTGTTGTACATAGGGTCGCTATGAGTCACAAACGACTCGATGGCACATAACAACAACAACAACATACCTAGGTGTGGGTACATTGCTTATGCTGTTGACAGGTTTCTCCCTCACCCAGAGATTCACAAACCCTTCGCCAGCCCTCAACAGCTCTGCGGCTCTTCAGCCCAGACAGGAGACAGCACAGGGCTGAAGTTCCTCACAGGACCCTCTGTTCACTTGCTGTTTTTGCTCTGTCCCCTCTTCAGACTTCACGCGAATGCAGGACATCCCTGAGGAGACGGAGAGCCGTGACGGGGAGCCTATATCTTCAGAGAGTTAAGGGGGCCCCTCCCCCTGTTTTGTGCCCCCATGAAGAACATTGCTGAGGGGGCAAACCTTGGGAACTCTAGTCTGCCAATGGTGAGGGAGCATTTGAAAGAACTGCTGACTGTCCTTGCCAGCTCTTGGGATCCTTGGATACCTGGGGCCATTTAGGAAACTGGGGGAGTTAGGCCACAATGCCCCCTGGTGGTGGCATCCAAAAGCAAAACCACAGATGCCAATTTTTCATGCCTTCTTCCCCTACTTAGGAGAATTTATTTATTTATTATTAGTTATAGGGGGAGAGTGGAGATTTAAAGGACCAGGGACATGGGAACCAAGCCATAGGGATCAGGAGGCTCTGTCCTTTAACACTACTGGGGTATATTTGGGCTTAACCATGCAGCTGCAGGGTTCTAGCCCTAATGTCCTCCCCTGACAACACATGAGGGGAGGTTGCAGCACAGAACCCTACTGCCTCTTTAAGAAGGGCTGTGGGCAGGGCCATGTCCCTCCCCCTCTCCCCTCAGCCTCTTACTACTGTTCTCTCTTCTCTCCATCTTCCATGGAAATCAGGGAGATAACTTGGTTTCCTAGAGTTGATGGAATAAAGGTTGAGGTGGCCATAATGGTTTGTTGGGGGGGTGAGGGAAAAAACCCCACAGGGACCAGAATGTTTTGTTTTGTTTTTTTCTTTTTTTGTACCAAAGCCAACTGCACGTGTTTTATATTTTTAAAAGAAGATTGTAGGCAATTAGTGATCACAGCCTTTTATCTCCACATGCGAAGAACCTGCAGGGTAGGGGGAGCTATGTCGTCTTCTCACTTACAGTCTTGGGAAGCGGCTTATTCTGACCTCTTCCCTGGCCATTTGGAAGAACTTGTTCCAGGGTGAGTTGAGAAATCTATACACATTCTAACCTCACCCTCTCACCTCAGCTACTATACCTGAAACCTCAGTGTGAATTTTGGGGATTTTTTTCAGCAGATTCCCCCTAGTGCCCACCAACTCATTTTTCTGCCAATTTGATTGTGTTTAAAAAAAAAAGACTGAAGACAAAAAAAAAATCAAGCAGGAAAAATTAAAAGACTTGGAACCCCACAAGGTGCTGTCTCTCTTGATGTCTTGATGTCCCTTCTCGAGGGGAGCTAAGGAGGGGAAATCAGGCAGAAGTCTCAGTTCTGCAAAGGAGTCTTCCCCTCTCCATCACGGGAAGGGCGCTTTCTACCTCACTGTGAGAGGAGACGCGAACGAAGCTGCTGCAGATCTCGGAATGAGGACGGGATATGCACAAACATAGGGATAAAAATAAAGGGGACAGTTGGGTTCCAAAGCCTAAACTGAGAATTCCAGTAGAATTCTTTTCAGCTCCTTTGTATTCTGTGTTTAAAAGCACATCAGCTCATTGCCCCACGGTGCCAAAGCTGCTGGCTGCTACCTGCTCCCCAGCATTCTTCATTTCCAGATTCAACCCCTGCCCTGCCCTTGATCACTGGTGTCAGAGCCCCGTCCCCTCTGAGGAGCTGCTCGTTTGCCCTTTGTTTTGTTTTAAGGCAGTGAAAGATTCGGTGGTTTCAGTTCTTGTTTTGGGTTAGTTTTATTTTCTGCTTTGGGCTGATGCCATCCTAGAGCTGTGGGGGGTAGTGGAGGAGGTGTGACAGTAAGAGCTGGTTCATGTGCACAGTCCCCTGGGAGCCTGCAGGGGAAGATGAGAAGAATAACTCCCAGGCCCTTGGCAAGACCTCAACCAGAAAGAGGAATTAAAATGGTATGAGGGGATGATTTGGGGGAGCAGCCAGCACTTTCTACTCCTGTAACTCATCTACCAACTTTTACAGTC